>NC_084626.1:28653847-28743847 GCF_033978795.1 Nerophis ophidion
GTCTTAGTCCGAGCTCTTTACTACGCATCATAATGCAAACCAGCATGTTCACTTTTGTGTGGGAGATTCCACCTGTCTCAAAAGAGGAGGGTTTTGCTAACCGATTATTAACCAAATTTTTTTTCCCCCTTTGCAGAATGACGATGGAGGTCACTGCTGCCTTGTCAACAAGTGGAGCACCTTCTTGAAGGCTAGGCTCATCTGCTCAGTACCAGGAGCAGACGGGATGGAGACACACTTTGATGAGCTTCGTGAGTAACACATTGACACCATAAAATGACATTGTCTTATATTCGGGGTATCAAACAATTGGGCATCAACTTTAAGAATGCTCTCCCCCATGCCAGTTAACAGCGAAAAAAATCCCTTTAAAAAAAACAAACAACTCTATTTACTCCAAATCCTAAAGGTCGGCACCTTATCCATTCGGTTTGTTTTCTGTTTTGTACCTGTTCTGTGTTATTTTTACTATTAAATCAAGTCCTTACCTGCAAGTCCTGTCCGGATTTGTCTCTTGCATCCTGGGAGAACGAAATCCCGCATCACCATGCGACCCGGTCCTGACATAAACAACAACAACAAATACGTAAGCTTCTTGATAGTGCCTGTAAAATTAAATTCCATCCATCTTCTTCTGGTTATCTGAGATCGGGTCGCGGGGCAGCAGCCTAAGCAGGGAAACCCAGACTCTCCTCACCCCAGCCACTTCGTCCAGCTCTTCCCAGGGAATCCCGAGGCGTTCCCAGGCCAGCCGGGAGGCATAGTCTTCCCAACGTGTCCTGGGTCTTCCACATGGCCTCCTACCAGTCGGACGTGCCCTAAACACCTCCCTAGGGAAGCGTTCGGGTGGCATCCTGACCAGATGCCCGAACCACCTCATCTGGCTCCTCTCGATGTGGAGGAGCAGCGGCTTTACTTTGAGCTCCTCCCGGACTGCAGAGCTTCTCACCCTATCTCTAAGGGAGAGGAAACTCATTTCGGCCGCTTGTACCCGTGATCTTATCCTTTCGGTCATGACCCAAAGCTCATGACCATAGGTGAGGATGGGAACGTAGATCGACCGGTAAATTGAGAGCTTTGCCTTCCGGCTCAGCTCCTTTTTCACCACAATGGATCGATACAGCGTCCGCATTACTAAAGACGCCGCACCGATCCGCCTGTCGATATCACGATCCACTCTTCCCTCACTCGTGAACAAGACTCCGAGGTACTTGAACTCCTCCACTTGGGGCAGGGTCTTCTCCCCAACCCGGAGATGGCACTCCACCTTTTTCCGGGCGAGAACCATGGACTCGGACTTGGAGGTGCTGATTCCCATCCCAGTCGCTTCACACTAAATACAAAATAAAAATTGTTATAAGCTCTGTTACGTTTTAGGGCTCCAGACTTGTTTAAAGAGGAGTCAAAAAGGCTCTTTTGTTCATCCAGGTTGCCGACCTCTGGCTTATATTGTACATTAAATATACATTCATCATTTCTGACAGTAAGTATTGAATTGCATAGAAAAAAAGACGTGCTGTATTCAAAGCATATTCAATTTCAAGCTCCTGTCATGCATGATCCGGACTGATAAAAGGAGAAGTATGTTTTTTGTGTGCTAGCGCAGCACCTGCTAAAAGTGCCCTACATACACACACCTTCAAGAACTGACTGGGTCTTTGGCCCACATTTTGGCCTTCTTCGCATTTTACGACCCATCCAGGGTACAGTAACGGCATCCAAGAATCCTTCCCACCACCGTGTCGTTTCCTTTCAAGATGTCTTCCTCCTTTTTTTCGTGTGTGTGAACAAGGGGGGCTGATGGTCTGCGGATCAGATCACCACTGGATGGAATGTGTGTGACTGTGAGAAGTGTAGCCTTTCTGCTACAAAAGGCCCGGCATATCCCAGTGTGCTTTTCACATCTCAGCACACACTGACTCGGGCCTGATGCACGAAATCGCCGACGCTCTTCAAGAATGAAAAGTGGAGTGTGATTATAGTTGAAGTCCCCTCGTCACCATGACACATTACTGGCTTTCATCTCAACACAGACTCAGACTCGTAAGCCTTGTTTGTTTTTCTTTAAGGTGACAATTATTTAAAAGCATTTGAACAACTGCAATGGTGACACACGCGGAATAAATCCATGACTTGTCTGTCCGTGTGTGTAGTTCTCAGCAAAAGTTGTCGTCCTTTGCCAATTTTGCAGTCTTTTCAGCGTCAGTGCTGACACAGAGGCGAGTCATGGGCGTTCAAATGTGCTGTGAATCTGATGATGGTGTGGATGCAGTATTGCTTCGGGGTTAGTTGAATCCCAATGGGACTTATTACCTCCCTGCTTGGCACTCAGCATCAAGGGTTGAATTTGTGGGTTGAATCACCAAAAATGTGTGCTCAGAGAGTATGGGGTATCGGACTGTCTTATTGTGGCGGTCCCTGTATGATCAGTGCCAGAGCTTGGTCCGCATTGCCGGCAGTAAGTCGAACACATTTCCAGTGAGGGTTGGACTCCGCCATGGCTGTCCTTTGTCACCGATTCTGTTCATAACTTTTATGGACAGAATTTCTAGGCGCAGTCAAGGCGTTGAGGGGTTCCGGTTTGGTGACCGCGGGATTAGGTCTCTGCTTTTTGCAGATGATGTGGTCCTGATGGCTTCATCTGACCGGGATCTTCAGCTCTCACTGGATTGGTTCGCAGCCGAGTGTGAAGCGACCGGAATGAGAATCAGCACCTCCAAGTCCGAGTCCATGGTTCTCGCCCGGAAAAGGGTGGAGTGCCAACTCCGGGTTCGGGGAGGAGACCCTGCCCAAGTGGAGGAGTTCAAGTACCTAGGAGTCTTGTTCACGAGTGAGGGAAGAGTGGATCGTGATATCGACAGGCGGATCGGTGCGGCGTCTTCAGTAATGCGGACGTTGTACCGATCCGTTGTGGTGAAGAAGGAGCTGAGCCGGAAGGCAAAGCTCTCAATTTACCCGTCGATCTATGTTCCCATCCTCACCTATGGTCATGACCGAAAGGATAAGATCACGGGTACAAGCGGCCAAAATGAGTTTCCTCCGCCGTGTGGCGGGGCTCTCCCTTAGAGATAAGGTGAGAAGCTCTGTCATCCAGGAGGAACTCAAAGTAAAGCCGCTGCTCCTCCGCATCGAGAGGAGCCAGATGAGGTGGTTCAAGCATCTGGTCAGGATGCCACCCGAACGCCTCCCTCGGGAGGTGTGTAGCGCACGTCCGACCAGGAGGCCATGGGGAAGACCCAGGACACGTTGGGAAGACTATGTCTCCTGGCTGGCCTGGGAAAGCCTCGGGATCCCCCGGGAAGAGCTAGACGAAGTGGCTGGGGAGAGGGAAGTCTGGGTTTTCCTGCTTAGGCTGCTGCCCCCGTGACCCAACCTCGGATAAGCGAGAGAAGATGGATGGTTGGATGGAATCACCAAAAATTATTCCTGGGCGCGGCCACCGCTGCTGCTCACTGCTCCCCTCACCAGGGGGTGATCAAGGGTGATGGGTCAAACGCAGATAATTATTTCGCCACACCTAGTGTGTGTGTGACAATCATTGGTACTTTAACTTTAAAAACTTTTCAGGCATGCTGTAATGAAACAACTGGCAAAATGTGATGCAATACATTGTTATTGTGTGCATGTTTGAAATAAACTGACACCAACCAACAATTAGGCTGTATGTCACTATAGGCCATGGGTCGGCAACCTAAAAACTATTCCAAGCACAACATAAGCACTCCACACAAGTCAATCACACCAACAAAGCTCACCTTTGTGCATTGACACACAGCATAAAAAGTTTGATGGACAAAATGAGACGAAAAAGGAGTGGCATAAAATACGTCTTTCTGTGTCAGCGTTGAAGAAAGTTGTACATGTAAACAAACTATGGTGACTTCAAGTTGCACATGTAAACAAATTATGGTGAGTTCAAGGTGTGAGTGCAACTATCCGGCCCCCTCAATTACAAACCCCAAAACCACTGAAGTTGGCACGTTGTGTAGATGGTAAGTAAAAACAGAATACAATGATTTGCAAATCCTTTTCAACTTATATTCAATTGAATGGACTGCAAAGACAAGATACTTAATGTTCGAACTGGAAAACCTTATTTTTTGCAAATATTAGCTCATTTGGAATTTGATGCCTGCAACATGTTTCAAAAAAGCTGGCACAAGTGGCAAAAAGACTGAAAAAGTTGAGGAATGCTCATCAAACACTTGGAGCATCCTACAGGTATACTTGCCAACCTTGAGGCCTTCGAATTCGGGAGATGGGGGGCGGGGTTTGGTGGTAGCGGGGGTGTATATTGTAGCGTCCCGGGATAGTTAGTGTTGCAAGGGGTTCCGGGTATATGCTATGTTGTGTTTATGTTGTGTTATGGTGCGAAAAGTTCTCCCGAAATGTGTTTGTCAGTCTTGTTTTGTGTGGGTTCATAGTGTGGCGCATATTTTTTTAACAGTGTTAAAGTTGTTTATACGGCCACCCTCAGTGTGACCTGTATGGTTGTTGACCAAGTATGCCTTGCATTCACTTATGTGTGTGCAAAAGCTGCATATAGTATATCAAAATGGATACATGGATGATACAGCAGAGGATTGGGAGAATATCATGTGGTCAGATGAAACAAAATAGAACTTTTTGGTATAAACTCAACTTGTCGTGTTTGGATGAAGAAGAATACAAAGTTGCATCCCAAGAACACCATAACTACTGTGAAGCATGGGGGTGGAAACATCATGCTTTGGTGCTGTTTTTCTGCTAAGGGGACAGGACGATTGATCCGTGTTAAGGAAAGAATGAATGGGGCCATGTATCGGGAGATTTTGAGCCAAAACCTCCTTCCATCAGCGAGAGCTTTGAATGGTTGACCAAATACTTATTTTCCACCATAATTTACAAATAAATTCTTTAAAATTCCTACGATTTGAATTCCTGGATTTTTTTTCACATTCTGTCCCTCACAGTTGAAGTGTACCTATGATGAAAATGACAGACCTCAGTCATCATTTTAAGTGGGAGAACTTGCACAATCGGTGGCTGACTAAATACTTTCTTGCCCCACTGTACCTTGCCAAATGTTATTCAGCTTTTTTTTTTATCACGTTACTTCAGTTTAATGCATTCTTGCTAATAACAATCATTTTTGGGGAAAAAACAGCAAAAAACATAATTATTTCTTAATCAGTATTCCAGGACGTTTGAATGTGGGAAAATATTTCCAATTTTTCTATTGTGGATTGCAATGTATTCTTGAGGCTAAGACAGCTGGATGATTGTTTAGTGTGAATATATGCCCTGGCAATCATCTACCATGTGACATCATGACAGCCAGTCGTGCTTTGACCATAACTTTAGTAACTTTGGTATTTGGTTGCATATTCTGTGTGAATGGCTTTGGGGAATCTGTTACAAAGAAATATAATAAGTGCATGTTATCTCTCAGCTTTAGGCTTTTTTTTTCCCCCCAGGAATGAATTCACATTTCATTCATGTCTCAAGAGGAATGCAACACTGTGCAGACGCTCCAATGCGGTTTGGAACAAAACTTTTGCAGTTGAGATTTAAGGGCAACGTTCAAACGCTATGTCTCAATTTGTTTGCTTAGCTGACAGCTCATTTCTTGTGAATGTCTGTCTGCCTTTCACTCGTTTTTGCTATAATTTCTAGGCTTAACCAGCAATTTTGTTTAATGAATAACTAATTTTTTACACAAATTCCCAAACAAAACGAAAATAGCAAAAGTCATACCGATTTATAAGAGAGCAGACTGACACTGGACTGTAGACAAACTACAGACCTGTGTCCTTACTTCCTCATCTTTCTAAAATGATTTTAAAAAAACAACACATTGAAAAAATTCATGACTAAAAGTGAAACATTTACAGATAACCAATCCTGATACAGAGTCAACATTTCAACATCAATGGCATGAATTGAAATTCCGGAATATATCACTAACGCAGGGGTCGGCATCCGGATTTTGGTGCCTCTCCCGGAAATCACCCGGGGCTAACATTTTTCGATTTTGACCCGGACTACAATATTGAGGGTGTGCCGTGATGGCTATTCTTTTAACGTCCTCTACGACATGTCATTGCGCCCGCTTTTACACCATGCTGTCTGCCAGCCGGCCGGACGCATGCATGTCACTGCTTCTGTCATCACACGTACGAGATTGCAAGGCATACTTGCTCAACAGCCATACAGGTTACACTGAAGGTTGTGATACAAACAACTTTAGCACTCTTACTAATTTGCGCCACATTGTGAGCCCACACCAAACAAGAATGACAAACACATTTCGGGAGAACATCCTCACTGTAACACAACATTAACACAACAGAACAAATACCCAGAATCCCATGCATCCGTAACTCTTACGGGCTACATTATACACCCCCGCTAGCACCAAACCCCGCCCCCCAACCCCGGCCAAAATATGAAAACAACTGCATATATATATATATGCATATGTATGAATATATGCATGTGTGTGGATATATACATATATATAGATATATATCTTCTTTTTTTAAATGTATATTACTTAACTAATGTGTATGCACCATAGGGGATCTGCTCCAATTTTGTTGTTCTTTGAACCTGTTCACCGTAATAATGACAAATAAAACTCTATTCTATTCTGGTCTAAATGAAAACATCTTGAACCATATTTAAAAAAAACACATAATCCTGTTTACTGCCATGAGGTGGCGACTTGTCCAGAGTGTACCCCGCCTTCCACCCGATTGTAGCTGAGATAGGCACCAGTGGCCCCCGCGACCCCAAAGGGAATAAGCGGTAGAAAATGGATGGAGGGATGGGAATTTTATCCCACATACTGATACACTAAAGCAGTGGTTCTTAACCTTGTTGGAGGTACCGAACCCCACCAGTTTCATACGCGCATTCACCGAACCCTTCTTTAGTGAAAAATATATATATTTTTTTTCAAATTAAAGAAAAAGTTATATGTTTTTGGTTACACTTTGGTATGGGGAACATATTCTAAGTAACAACAACAAAATTTTGAGTTATTTGGACACTACAGGAACATATTCTAAGTCAGGGGTGCCCATTACGTCGATCACGAGCTACCAGTCGACCGCGGGGGCTTTTAAAAAAAATAGACCTAAAAATTAGTGATCATCAATCTTCACCAAGACGTCACTTAAATGACATTCACGGTACCGGAGGGTCTTGTGAGATGACGCTGGCTGCTGCAAGATCATTATTATTAAAATATGACCGAGAGGAAGGCTAGAAACACTTTTTATTTCAACAGACTCTCGCGCCGTACCTTCCGTCAAAACTCTAAAGGCCGACTGCACATTTCCTATCTTCACAATAAAAGCCCTGCTTCATGCTGCCTGCGCTAACTAAATACAGAGTCTTGGAAAACTGGCGTGCACAAGCGATCCCTCAGAAAGCTGGCGTGCACATCACTTGTGCACGCCAGCTTTCCGAGACTCTTATTTTGTTAGCGCAGGCAGTATGAAGCAGGGCTTTTATTGTGAAGATAGGAAATGTGCAGTCGGCCTTTAGAGTTTTGACGGAAGGGACGGCGCGAAAGTCTGTTGAAATAAAAAGTGTTTCTCGCCTTCCTCTCTGTCATTTTTTCATAATAATGAACTGGCAGCAGCCAGCGTCATCTCACAAGACCCTCGGGTGCCGTGAATGTCAATCAAGCAAGCTACGGAATTTGCCGCCAATGTTTTTCTTGTAAAGTGTATGGAAGCTGGATGAATTAGATGCCAAAAACCAACCACTTTCATGTGGTATTGTACAGAAAGGACAACTTTTTTTCTCCTCCATTTGAAAATGTGGGTGTTATCATCATTACTGTCTGATTCCAAACAATGCAAGTCATCAGAATCAGGTAATACACCAACTTATATTCTTGTCTTCGTGAAAGAAAGACATCTATATGTGTTACACATGCTTGTATTATCATTAAACACATTTAACTTGTTTACAAAAATGTCTCTTTCATAAATAAATAAATATAAATGATATATATAAATGAGGTAGATCCCCTTGAGTTGGTCAATTGAAAAGTAGCTCGCCTGCAGAAAAAGTGTGGGCACCCCTGTTCTAAGTAATAAAGACTTAATTTTGAGTTATTTGGTTAGGGTTAGGGTCAAGTTTAGAGCGTTAGGGTTGTAATAATAAGGCATAAATAAGTACTTAATAATGACTAGCTAAGAGCCAATATGTTACTAATTTGCATGTTAATAAGCAACTAATTAACGGTAAATATGTTCCCCATACTAAAGTGTTACCATGTTTTTTTTTACTGGTGCACAAAATGAACCGTGCATGAACATCACCTTGTTCAAACAAAAAAAAACAACACAGTGCATAAACTCACAGCAAATTACACACCTGCAAATCAGTCAGCTATTGCCATACGCCGATAGGGAGGAGTTTGTATTTACACGATGAGTCTGGTGGGTTTTTACCTCCGCAGAACCCCTCAGGCCAGGGGTCGGGAACCTTTTTGGCTGGGAGAGCCATGAAAGCCAAATATTTTAAAATGTATTTCCGCAAGAGCCATATAATATTTTTTAACATTGAATACAACTAAATGTGTGCATTTTTAAGTTAGACCACCATTTTTCGAGTATATTAAATCTCTTATTCTTTTTAATAACATTGTTATTCTTAAGCTAACCAATAATAGATCAAATACTTCTTACCATTAATGCGACTTCTTGAACAGGTGTGTCTATTCTAGTTTCTTCAAAATACCCAACCTGTGCTCTGTATAATGCTTTGCACACTCTTGGCATTCTCCTGATGAGCTTCAAGCACACCTGTGAAGTGAAAACCATGTCAGGTCACTACCTCTCGAAGCTCATCGACAGAATGCCAAGAGTGTGCGAAAAAGTAATCAGAGCAAAGGGTGGCTATTTTGAAAAAAATATATGTATATATATATATATTTGTTTGTGTTTGTTATTCTTTTTAATAACATTGTTATTCTTAAGCTAACCAATACTAGATAAAATACTTCTTTCCATTAATGCGACTTCTTGAACAGGTGTGGTAGAAACAGATGGATGGATTAAAATGCATGAGAAAGTTTAATATTTTGAACGTTATTTTTAACACTGTGATTACCAGGGGAATTATTCATTAGTTATCCTGTGAAGCAATGTCAGCTAAGATGTATCTGAGAGCCAGATGCAGTCATTAAAAGAGCCACATCTGGCTCTAGAGCCATAGGTTCCCTACCCCTGCCTTAGGCCGACTCACCGAACCCCTAGGGTTCGATCAAACCCAGGTTGAGAACCACTGCACTAAAGGTTTTAGATGTTGGATGTGCAAACACATGTCTTAAATTAGAATTTCCTCTATAATTTTTGTGCTCCTCTTTTGTTGGGAATAATTGCTGTACCTTTTTGGGGTAGCAGGTTATAGTTTGCTTTGTGCATAATTTTAGCTGTTTACAAATAATTGAATTTCCGTATATTTGACTTAATAAATAAAGGGTTTGTAAGTTTTTAATAGCCAACATTATCTATTTTCCTTATTATTCTTTTTTTTGTAAAATGGTTATTAAATGAAGTGTACTTTTGTAAATATTTCCCCATATTTCTACACAATAAGTCAGATATAGTAACACTAGCGGGCAGTAGAGAATGTGGGGTGATTTATGGTCGAGAACATATTTTGCTTTATTCATTATGGAAATGTTTCTTGCCAGCTTATGTTGTATATTTTTTTATTTTATCATCTATTTTTACGCCCAAAAATTTTATTTATTTTACCCTTTCAATGTCCAGTCCGTCTATTTTTGTGTGTGTTTGTTTTTCTCTTCTATTGTAACCAAATATTGTTATTTTGGTTTCACTAAGATTCAAAGACAGTCTGTTTTTGTCAAACTATCTCTTTAATGTATTAATTTATTCTGTTATTTGTATTAGCTTCTGTGTGTTCTCTCCTGCACAAAATACAGTAGAGTCCTGGGTGACTTTACAAATCTATTTTAAATAAAGATTGAACACACACCTAACACTGCAGCTGAGTAAAAACAAAGCAATATAGTTCCATTGGAGTTGTTCAGCACACAGATGCCCCCAAAAGTTCCTATTATTTTCTTTTTCTCTCCGTTGTCAAGTATGTTGTCATAAAAATACACAAGAAGTAAACAAGTGTTCCCCGCATACTGTAATGGCGGGTGTAATTTCAAAATACAAAGTTTAAGAAATGCCCCAGCTGTGTTCAACCAATTAGCGTTCCACAGCACAACCCTTCACTTTAACTTAGTTCCTGGTGAAACTTTATTTACCGTATTTCCTTGAATTACCGCAGGGCATATAGTATGCACCTGCCTTGAATTACTGCCGGGTCAAACTCGCTTCGCGAAATAATTTGCGCATGCTTAGTATTACCGCCTGGTCAAACTCGTCACGTCACAAGTGACACTTCCCCTGTCATCATTCTCAAAATGGAGGAGGCTGATTTCAATACCGGTAATTTTAAATTGCATAAAGAGAAGAAGATTAAGAGCTATTCAGTAGGATTTAAGGTCCAAGCTTACATCACACTCAGATTTTTACTGCATGCCTTTGGTAAGTGACAGAGTGAGAAGAGGTTTTAAAATAATTAGCGCATGCTTACTTTTACCGCATGTCTTTGGTATGCTCAGGAGTGAGAAGAGGTTTTAAATTAATTAGCGCCCCGGCGGCAAATCAAGGATATACGGTATGTGGGTAGTTTTTGGTTTGGTTCCTGTACAAGTTCCCGCGGTGGAAAAGGGCCTATTGTCTGTTTTTTTTCAATTATTATTAATATAATTTTTACAAAATTACAAAACAAAGCTTGTAAGATAAAGTGACCTGATTTACAAAATAATAGTGTTAGCGTTTTATGGCCAAGTTATTTGGACAAGCCTGTCCACTGTGTCCAGCGGAAATTCAGTAAGGGTTTTGAAAAGCCCATGGAGTTTCTGCAAAAGCTCCTGTGGTGGAATAGGGGACTATGCAGGTTTTAAGGCCGTGGGAAAAAAAACGGAGCACCCAGGAAAAATGTGCCAACTCCACACAAGGAGGTTTGAGCAGGATTCAAAACCCAGAACCACGTGGCTTTGAGCAGCATCATGTTAACCTAAATCCGGTATTTGTCAGAACTTTGTCTGACTAGAGGATTACAATACAGTAGGTTTATTGAGATGGCATTCTTCTTATTCCAAACCAATAACATAGTCATGCTATTTTACATAAAAAGACTACATTGTCGCTTAAGGCCGTGTTTAATACCACATGACCGCTCTGACCTTGCATCGCCCCTTAAGCCCCTTGTTGGATTGTCCTATATTTTCACAGCGTAAAGACACAATCCCACTTTCTCTAAATCCAATAATCAGTAGCATGTTTTTTCAACAAAGATCAAAGTTCAACTTCTTTTGCAGATTAGTTTCTTAGCCAAGAAATCTCTGCAAAGTCGGGTTCACGGAAACCTGTGTAAATATTCTTTCATAGGAACTCAATGTTGCACCTTTACCATGAATTGATTAACGTGGACCCCGACTTAAACAAGTTGAAAAAATGTTCGGGGTGTTACCATTTAAAGGTCATTTGTACGGAGTATGTATTGTACTGTGCAATCTACTAATTAAAGTTTCAGTCAATCAATCATTTGAACAATGAATTGATTAACGTGGACCCCGACTGAAACAAGTTAAAAACTTATTCGGGTGTTACCATTTAGTGGTCAATTGTACGGAATATGTACTGTACTGTGCAATCTACTAATAAAAGTATCAATCGATCAAACAATGAATTGATTAACGTGGACCCCGACTTAAACAAGTTAATACCTTATTCGAGTGTTACCATTTAGTGGTCAATTGTCCGGAATATGTTCTGTACCGTGCAATCTAGTAATTAGAGTTTCAATCAATCAATCAAACCATGAATTGAGTCACGTGGACCCCGTCTTAAACAAGTTGAAAAATGTATTCGGGTGTTACCATTCAGTGGTCAATTGTACAAAATATGTACTGAACTGTGCAATCTACTAATAAAAGTTTCAATCAATCAAACCATGAATTGATTAACGTGGACCCCGACTTAAACAAGTTGAAAAACTTATGTGGGTGTTACCATTTAGTGGTCAATTGTACGGAATATGGACTGTACTGTGCAATCTACTAGGGGTGTAACGGTATTTGTATTGAACCGTTTCGGTACGGGGGTTTCGGTGTACCGAACGAGTTTCCACACGGACATGAATTTACTATGAATTGATGTACGTAGACCCGGATTTAAACAAGTTGAACAACTTATTTGGGTGTTACCGTTTCGAGGTCATTTGTACGAAGTATGTACTGTGCTGTGCAATCTACTAATACAAGTTTCAATCAATCAATCAAACCATGAATTGATTAACGTGGACCCCGACTTAAACAAGTTGAAAAACTTTTTCGGGTGTTACCATTTAGTGGTCAATTGTACGGAATATGGACTGTACTGTGCAATCTGCTAGGGGTGTAACGGTATTTGTATTGAACCGTTTCGGTACGGGGGTTTCGGTGTACCGAACGAGTTTCCACACGGACATGAATTTACTATGAATTGATGTACGTAGACCCGGATTTAAACAAGTTGAACAACTTATTTGGGTGTTACCGGTTCGAGGTCATTTGTACGGAGTATGTACTGTACTGTGCAATCTACTAATACAAGTTTCAATCAATCAATCAAACCATGAATTGATTAACGTGGACCCCGACTTAAACAAGTTGAAAAACTTATTCGGGTGTTACCATTTAGTGGTCAATTGTACGGAATATGTACTGTACTGTGCAATCTACTAGGGGTGTAACGGTATTTGTATTGAACCGTTTCGGTACAGGGGTTTCGGTGTACCGAACGAGTTTCCACACGGACATGAATTTATAAATAATAAATGGGTTGTACTTGTATAGCGCTTTTCTACCTTCAAGGTACTCAAAGCGCTTTGACACTATTTCCACATTTACCCATTCACACACACATTCACACACTGATGGAGGGAGCTGCCATGCAAGGTGCCAACCAGCACCCATCAGGAGCAAGGGTGAAGTGTCTTGCTCAGGACACAACGGACGTGACGAGGTTGGTTCTAGGTGGGGATTGAACCAGTGACCCTTTTTTTTGGGCAAATAATCATTAACTTTAGAATTTGATGCCAGCAACACGTGACAAAGAAGTTGGGAAAGGTGGCAAAAAATGCTGATAAAGTTGAGGAATGCTCATCAAACACTTATTCGGAACATCCCACAGGTGTGCAGGCTAATTGGGAACAGTTGGGTGCCATGATTGGGAATAAAAGCAGCTTCCATGAAATGCTAAGTAATTCACAAACAAGGATGTGGTGAGGGTCACCACTTTGTAAACAAATTTTAAAACAACATTTCTCAACGAGCTATTACAAGGAATTTAGGGATTTTACCATCTACGGTCCGTAAAATCATCAAAAAGTTCAGAGAATCTGAAGAAATCACTGCACGTAAATAAATGAACCAGCACCCATCAGGAGCAAGGGTGAAGTGTCTTGCTCAGGACACAACGGACGTGACGAGGTTGGTTCTAGGTGGGATTTGAACCAGTGACCCTCGGGTTGCGCACGGCCACTCTTCCACTGCGCCACGCCGTCCCTATAATTTACTATGAATTGATGTACGTAGACCCGGATTTAAACAAGTTGAACAACTTATTTGGGTGTTACCGTTTCGAGGTCATTTGTACGGAATATGTACTGTACTGTGCAATCTACTAGGGGTGTAACGGTACGTGTATTTGTATTGAACCATTGTACGGGGGTTTTGGTTTGGTTCGGAGGTGTACTGAACGAGTTTCCACACGGACATGAATTTACTACGAATTGATGTACGTGGATTATTATTCGGGTGTTACCGTTTAGAGGTCATTTGTACGGAGTATGTACTGTACTGTGCAATCTGCTAACACAAGTTTCGATCAATCAGTTAAACCATGAATTGATTAACGTGGACCCCGACTTATACAAGTTGAAAAACTTATTCGGGTGTTACCGTTTATTGGTCATTTGTACGGAATATGTACTGTACTGTGTAAACTGCACTGTTTCATATTATGTATTCTCTTCCTTTAAAAGTTTAAATCAATCAATCAAACCTTTCCCTTCGCACTGAAGTGATGCATCCTTTGCTTTTTGTCATTTAGGAGATGTTTACATACAGCCAACGCAAGACACCAAAAATCCTGTCATCTTTGGAGTTTTTTCAGTTTCTGGGTTAGTGTTTTTGGGATGTTTGACTTTCAGCGTGCTTCCCAATTATTTACCGTCCTATTTTGTTATAGGTCAGTTTTCAAAGGCTCTGCAGTTTGCGTCTACTCCATGGCTGACATCCGCATGGTCTTCAACGGACCCTTTGCACACAAAGAAGGTCCCAATTACCAGTGGGTGGCCTACACGGGGAAGATCCCTTACCCCCGACCAGGAACGGTGAGTTTTACCTATAGAAAGGTCTAACCTCGCATGAATCCCACTGCAAGCTGCCATAACATTGATTTTTCTTTCCACCTAAACCACAAATAGAAACCATGTAGGCAAAACACTGTCAGCAATTCTAAGCTCAATGTTTCTTCAAGACGGGTCTTTATGCATGTTTTCCTTCACCTGCTGAATGTTCTGTCCGCAGTGCCCTGGAGGTACATTCACCCCCAACATGAAGTCCACGAAGGACTATCCGGATGAAGTGATCAACTTCATGAGGAATCACCCTGCCATGTACAATTCAGTCTACCCAGTACACAAGCGCCCCCTAGTGGTCAGGACCAACGTGGACTATGAGTTCACCACTATTGCAGTGGACCAGGTGACAGCTGCAGATGGCAACTATGAAGTGCTTTTCTTAGGAACTGGTGAGTCGCAAATGTTGTCTTTCTCCCGGTAACACAGTCTGAGGACTGAATAAAATAAACTCGAGCCACTGAAAGAATTCCTATGTCAGTAGTGGGATTGTCTCTCCTGTAATCATTTATCATCAAGATAAAAGATTCTTTCCCTTCAAAGGGCTTTTGTTCTACCTCATTCTACTCACATATAATTAACAACAGGGTATTTCATCTGGAGGGCAGTGAGAACTTAAAGTACCAGGAGAGTGGAAAAGCAAGTTGCCTCTATATTAAAGCTGGTATCATATATATCTGATGTATGACATTGATTTTTATTAAGGATCCACATTAGCTGGTTGCCAAAACAACCCACTAGTCTTCCTGAGGTCCACAAACTCAATACAATTACAAGTAAAAACATATAATTATAACCACACAATACAGAAAAAAATAAAAGCATCAATAAGAAAACAAGCGAACAATTTACAGTCATAGAATAATAATTACCATATGAATATAACTACACAATATAAAACAAAACAAAATCATCAACAAGCAATCTAATTTAAAGGCCTACTGAAAATCACTACTAGCGACCACGCAGTCTGATAGTTTATATATCAATGATGAAATATTAACATTGCAACACATGCCAATACGGCCTTTTTAGTTTACTAAATTGCAATTTTTAATTTCCCGGGAGTTTCTTGTTGAAAACGTCGCGGAATGATGACGTGTACGCGTGACGTCACGGACTGTAGCTGCACACACACAGCTAAAAGTCGTCTGCTTTAACCGCATAATTACACAGTATTTTGGACATCAGTGTTGCTGAATCTTTTGCAATTTGTTCAATTAATAATGGAGAAGTCAAAGAAGAAAAATGGAGGTGGGAAGCTTTAGCCTTTAGCCACACAAACACACGGTGATTCCTTGTTTAAAATTCCCGGAGGTGAAGCTTTACTATGGATCAGAGCGGTCAAGCGAACATGGATCCCGACCAAATGTCAACCAGCAGTTTTCGGTGAAAAAAATTGTGGTAAAAAGTCGCCACTTACTGGAGATCAGCTGAGCTTCTGCCGTCGACTTCCCTCAGACACTGGCGTCAACACACCCGTGGACACACCCCTCCGACTATCAGGTACTATTTAATATCACTAAAACACTAGCAACACAAGAGAAAGATAAGGGATTTCCCAGAAGTATCCTAGTAAATGAGTCTAAAAACATCTGAATCCGTCCCAATGCAATCGCATTTTTTTTTTTCTAGCCCTTCGCTATCAATATCCTCAAACACGAATCTTTCATCCTCGCTCAAATTAATGGGGAAATTGTCGTTTTCTCGGTCCGCATAGCTCTTTTTGTTGGAGGTTTCCATTAAAAACAATGTGAGGATGTGAGGAGCCCTCACACGGGTGACATCATCGTCTGCTACTTCCGGTACAGGCAAGGCTTTTCTATTAGCGACCAAAAGTTGCAAACTTTATCGTCAATGTTCTATACTAAATCCTTTCAGCAAAAATATGGCAATATCGCGAAATGATCAAGTATGACACATAGAATGGACCTGCTAGCCCCGTTTAAATAAGAAAATCAAATTTCAGTAGGCCTTTAAAGACTTAGATAGAATATTACTTTCTTTTTAAAAACCTGTGTACTTTCAATGTTGGTGAGAATTTGAGGCAGTTTATTCCAGAGCGATACAGATTTATAAATAAAAGATTTCCTCGAAGCATTTTTCCTGGGACGAGGGAGTACAAAATGCCCCTCACTCGACGCCCTGGTATTATAATTATGTATAGTGCTACTGTGAACTATTTTTGGGCCATGAAAAAAGCAGGAGTTTTACGACCGGTTACTGATTTGAACAATATTAGAGTATTAGCTGACAACCTGTTCTGCACTGTTATTGGTTCTTAGTGAACAACCCAGAACCAGCCTTGCTGCCCTATCCTGGACTTGCAGCAGACGCCCAGACTGTAGAACAAAAGTCCAGATGACAAAAGACTAAACTCTTAACAATCTGACAAAGAAGACTTTGAAAGACTTAAACATTTTGCGAGTAAATAGATATGATCAAAAATAGTATCAATCTCGCGGAGATTCTCGAGCCATTTTTGAGAAATAATGAGCTCGCCAGTGATGTCATCGCGTGAGGTAGAGGTAGGAACCACAGATCCCTTCCTTACCAACAACAATGCAAATCATGCAGACATTGTAAGAGCCAACAACGATAAATTGGGGAAAATTATGATCTATAAACTTATATTTTTGATCCTGAATATAAATAGAATGAGCTACACGTTTTAGAAGCTCTGTTAAACAGATCTCTGAGCATAATGTAGTAGTATTGCTAAGTGCTAAACAAGAAATACAAACATAATGTAACAATAACTTACTGTACGATGTCTGCTCTTATTTTGATGACGACTGATAGGATTTCCATATCTTCTCGTTGGGATGAAGAATTAATCATGATGCACATTAATTGATTAACTCGGACCCAGACTTAAACAAGTTGAAAAACATATTCGGGTGTTACCATTAATGGTCAATTGTACAGAATATGTGCTGTACTGTGCAATCTACTAGTAAAAGTTTCAATCAATCAATAGTATGGCATGTGTTTTGATTGATTGACACGAAAGGTGTTTTGATTGTCGGAAAAGTCTCCCTGCAGACACTGTCTGCGGTTGTGTGTGTTTGTCGTCATCTCTTTGTATACATTGAATGTCACAGATGAACAACTTCTACATTTTTGGCTAAATCTTCCCCAATATCCAAATGAGAGGCATGATTTTTAATCTAGTATAACTTTGACGTGCTGAGACGCGAGGACGCGGGACCTGCAGGACATAGCAGCCAGCTCACAGTAAAGCAACAAAAGTCTACTTAGCTGTGTGCTAAAAAAATTGTTTGTCTGCGCTAGCGCTTATAATAACAACATTACTAATATTTGTGTGCTAAAAAAATAGTTTGTCTGCGCTAGCGCTTATATTAACAACATTGATACTATTTGTAGTTTCTATAAGGTCAACGGGCACATAGTGATGTTTAGAAAGTAGTTGACTTGGAAGTGTTTTTTATAATTTGGGGAGAGTCCGCTGCTCCCCTGCTAAACAAATATCTGCTCGACGCTGAAGCAGTGACTCCATGCGCTCTGAATACGCACTGCTGATTGGCTGTAACATCGCTCTGAATACGCACTGCTGATTGGCTTTGTATGTAACCAATCATTTGGTTGTGTGGGCGGAACAATGCTTGCTGCTGAGACAGAGGCAGAAAGCAGAGCAGCTTGTGAAGACTTACAAACTCGTTCGGTACGCCCACGTGCGGAACCGAAACCCCCGTACCGAAACGGTTCAATACAAATACACGTACCGTTACACCCCTAATATATAGTGTTTATCGTGTAAGGCAATGCAAATTAAACAATAAAAAAAACAAATAACGGTTTGAATTGGTATCAACAGTTTGAATTGGTCCAGGTTATCGGGGACTGTTATTACTGACAGACAGGTGTTGCGGTGTGACTGCAGCCAGGCACGTAAGAAAACCCTCGTCTCCTTGGCAACGTCTCTGTCGCTTTCACTCATTTGCCGCTTTTCCACTAATGCATGGGTAGGCAACCCAGAACGTTGAAAGAGCCATTTTGGTCCCAAATAACACAACGCTGTCAAGCACCATTCATATAAAACTCGCGGGCCGCACTAACATTAATATAAGTCAGAAAAGACTAAAGTTATTAAAGATCTTCTTTAAAGGGGAACATTATCACAATTTCTGAAGGGTAAAAAACAATAAGAATCAGTTCCCAGTGGCTTATTTTATTTTTCGAAGTTTTTCTCAAAATTTTACCCATCACGCAATATCCGGAAAAACGGCTTCAAAATCCCCGATTTAACCGTCGTTATATCCACCCGTCCATTATCCTGTGACGTCACAGTGTGACCACACAGAAACAAACATGGCGGATAACACAGAAAGGTATAGCGATATTAGCTCGGATTCAGACTCGGATTTCAGCGGCGTAAGCGATTCAACAGATTACGCATGTATTGAAACGGATGGTTGGAGTGTGGAGGCAGGTACCGAAAACGAAATTAAAGAAGAAACTGAAGCTATTGAGCCATATCACGACAGACAGCGGCACGGGAGGAAGCGCGGACGAATTCGGCGATCGCCTTCTAACCAACGATTGGTATGTGTTTGTTTGGCGTTAAATGTGGGTGGAGGGAAATGCTGGATGCAAATATAGCTACAAATGAGGCATAATGATGCAATATGTACATACAGCTAGCCTAAATAGCATGTTAGCATCGATTAACTTGCAGTCATGCCGTGACCAAATATGTCTGATTAGCACACTCCACATAAGTCAATAACATCAACAAAACTCACCTTTGTGATTTTGTTGACTTTATCGTTGGAAATGCATCTGCTTTGAGTGTCGCAGGATATCCACACGTTCTTGCCATCTCTGTCGTAGCATAGCTGTCGTGGGTAAAGTGTGCAGAACAAACGAGGGACTTTCGCATCTTTTGGCCAGTGGTGCAACTTGAATCCGTCTCTGTTCGTGTTGTTACACCCTCCGACAACACACCGACGAGGCATGATGTCTCCAAGGTACCGGAAAACAGTCGATAAAACGGAAAATGACAGAGCTGATTTGACTTGGTGTGTGTAATGTGTTGGAGAAAATGGCGGGTCGCTTCACGATGTGACGTCACGGGTGAAAGGTCATTGCTCCGACAGGCTATCAATTGAAAGGCGTTTAAATCGCCAAATTCACCCTTTTAGAGTTCGGAAATCGGTTAAAAAAACATATGGTCTTTTTTCTGCACCATCAAGGTGTATATTGACGCTTACATAAGTCTGGTGATAATGTTCCCCTTTAACAGCAGGGAGGAGAGGAAGAAACGGGGGGCATGGAGACAAGAGGAGGAGATTCCTAGAGCTCAAAAAAAGTCTGCGGGCTATAGAGCTTTTTCCGTTCGGGCTCCAGTACTCTGGAATGCCCTCCCGGTAACAGTTCGAGATGCTACCTCAGTAGAAGCATTTAAGTCTCATCTT
The DNA here is from genome assembly GCF_033978795.1 of Nerophis ophidion. Lineage (NCBI taxonomy): Eukaryota > Metazoa > Chordata > Actinopteri > Syngnathiformes > Syngnathidae > Nerophis > Nerophis ophidion. Next base: position 28,673,776 of record NC_084626.1, read on the forward strand.
AAAACTCATCTGTATACTCTAGCCTTTAAATAGACCTCCTTTTTAGACCAGTTGATCTGCCGCTTCTTTTCTTTCTCCTATGTCCCCCCCTCCCTTGTGGAGGGGGTCCGGTCCGATGACCATGGATGAAGTACTGACTGTCCAGAGTCGAGACCCAGGATGGACCGCTCGTCGGGACCCAGGATGGACCGCTCGCCTGTATCGGTTGGGGACATCTCTACGCTGCTGATCCGCTTGAGATGGTTTTCTGTGGACGGGACTCTCGCTGCTGTCTTGGAGCCACTATGGATTGAACTTTCACAGTATCATGTTAGACCCGCTCGACATCCATTGCTTTCGGTCCCCTAGAGGGGGGGGGTTGCCCACATCTGAGGTCCTCTCCAAGGTTTCTCATAGTCAGCATTGTCGCTGGCGTCCCACTGGATGTGAATTCTCCCTGCCCACTGGGTGTGAGTTTTCCTTGCCCTTTTGTGGGTTCTTCCGAGGATGTTGTAGTCGTAATGATTTGTGCAGTCCTTTGAGACATTTGTGATTTGGGGCTATATAAATAAACATTGATTGATTGATTGATTGAGACAGAGTTCAAAAAATACATCTGTCACTTGAATCTCACACACTTTGTCAAAAGTGTAGTTGAAGCTTTAGTAAGACGACAGAATGACAGGAGCCACTGCACAATAAGCAGACCTCACATGTTGCATATGCGACGTCTCTCTACTGGCGTCTTTGTTCATCTGCGCATTATGGGGAGGAAACTAATGGCTTTATGTGGAGGAATGCGCTCGCTTTCAGCTGCTGTCAGACACAACCATTCAACGCCGCCATTGAAGTCTCCATGCACAAGTCAAAATAATAAATCTCCTCACAGGAATGGCCGAAAGAAATCAAACATACCGGTCGGGGAAGGCCAAAGGGAATGTTTGACGGCATCCCAGTGAATAAAGGAGAATGCAGAAAGTTTGTTATTGTGGTGTAAGTGGAAGAGAGCCTCTCGTCATTGAGCGAAGGAAGCATGTGATGGAGATGAAGTCTGTTGATAGAAGGATTGCCACCTGCTGGGGGCTGCGTAGAAAACAGAATAGGGAGCTAAGGGGCTGTTGACAGGGATGGTTGCAAAATTGCAGGTGGGCAACTGACAGGTGTGTGTGTGTGTGTCCACAGACAAAGGGTCGGTTCAGAAAGTCATCGTTCTGCCCAGGGATGACCTGCAAACCGAGGAGCTGGTATTGGAAGAGGTGGAGGTTTTTAAGGTGAGTACCTGCTTTTCTATCTGATTGGTAATTTTCACATATGTATTCATATTTCATCTCGTTATTGCGTATGTTTTGTAGCTCAGACTTTAGAAGTCAACTTACTTTTATGTTAAAAAATGTGTATTATTTTTTATGTTTAAGGGTCCAACTCCAATTACTACAATGAAGATCTCATCCAAAAGGGTAAGTACGACTCATTTGGTAGCAGCTAAAAAAAGCTATATATGTTAGCGTATTTTCTGGACCATAGGGCACACCGGACTATAAGGCGCACTGCCGATGAATGGTCTATTTTCGATCTTTTTTCAAATATAAGGTGCACTGGATTATAGGCCGCGTTAAAGGAGTTATATCATTATTATCCATCCATCCATTTCCAACCGCTTATCCCTTTCGGGGTCGCGGGGGGTGTTTTTATTTTTTTCTACATTGAAAACACTTTCTTGTGGTCTACATAACATGTAGTAGTGGTTCTTTGGTCAAAATATTGCATAGATGATGTTTTACAGATCAACTTCAAGCCGCTTTTTGACAGTTGCTTCCGGATGCGCTGTTTTGTGGGCGGTCTTATTTACGTGGCGCAACTTCGGCAGCGTCTTCTCCCCGTCATCTTTGTTGTAGCGGTGTAGCGTGCAAGGACGGGAGTGGAAGAAGTGTCAAAAGATGGAGCTAACTGTTTTAATGACGTTCAGACTTTACTTCAATCAATAACAGAGCAGCATCTCCTCATCCGTGGCTCACTAGTGCAACAACAATGTGTCCCGTGAAAAACCATCCAACCGGAACTCTCTAATAACTAAAGTTCCTTGGGTGAATAATGTAGACTCAGTACACCGGTTTGTTTTAGCACTATCATGGCGAGTTTACATTTATAAAAAAAAAAAAAAGGAAGCTGAAAACAGATATGTTGTGTATGTGTGTGTGTGTATATATACATTAATGTCTGTTTGTATCTATGTATATATATTTATATAGATTTACATATGTATGTATACATATACATATATATATATATATATATACATATATCCTTATATTCATATACATATACATATTTATGTGTATTAATGTGTATGTATGTATGTGTATATATATATATATATATATATATATATATATATATGTATATGTACATATATATATGTGTGTGTATGTGTATACATATGTGTATATATGTATATATACATATATATATGTGTGTATATGTATACATATGTGTATATATACATATATGTATATGTATATGTATATATATATATGTGTTTATAAAATACACACACACAAATATATATATATGTGAGTGTATATATATGTATATATATATATATATATATATGTGAGTGTATATATATATGTGTATATATGTGTATGTATATATATATATATGTATATATATGTTTCTGTATATATGTATCTATATATATGTGTGTGTACATATATGTGTGTGTATATATGTGTGTGTATTTATGTGTGTGTATATATATATATAGATATATATGTATATATATATATGTATATATGTGTGTGTGTATATATATATATATATACAGTGTATATATATATATATATGTATATATATATATATATATACACATATATATACATATATATATATATATATATATATATATATATATATATATATATATATATATATATATATATATATATATGTATGTGTGTGTGTTTTAGACAAAACTTTGTTTTAAGTGAGTAAGTATATTATTATTATTATTATATTTGGTTAAACAACTACCCGTAAGCTTTTTCTTATTACATTCCAATGTTTTTGCTCTTTTTTAAATTTTTCTTGACTGTTGTTTTTTCTTTAGTTAGCTATGTTATTATTTGAAATTACAATTTTTGTATTTGTACAAAGTGTTGGTATCTGATTGGTTTCGCCGATACCAACCTGAATTTTAATTGGTACCGGACTGGAAAGAAAATCAGTGGTATGGCACATCACTCGTTCACATGTAATTACATCTGTTCTATTTTATCTTTACAATCATTGTGTGTAATTTGAAGTGGTTTCAACATTTTCTTTCCCCCTCTCTTGTCAACAGCAACAGCTGTACGTGTCATCTGCGGTGGGACTGACCCAGCTGGCTCTTCACCGCTGTGACGTGTACGGTGAGGCGTGTGCTGACTGCTGCTTGGCCAGAGACCCTTACTGCGCCTGGGACGGCAAGTCGTGCTCCCGTTACTCTGCTTCACAGAAAAGGTGAGCACCAACGGTGTTTTTACTTTGCACGCAAACTCAAAAACTGCTGTCAGCATGGACGAGTGGCAACAGATTTAGTAACATTAATCACTAATATTGCTGGGTTGCATTTGACGTCATGTCCGTTTTTCTTTTTCACGGCTTAATTTACACAATGGTCAAGCAGCTTGAGCGTAGCATTAAAACAAGTGAGAGTTAGTTAGAGTTTGAGCAGAAAATGCTGTATTGTTGTTCTGTTCTCATTGTTTGAATATAGACACTATATATATATATATATATATATATATATATATATATATATATATATATATATATATATGTATGTATATATAGGCTTGGTCAAAAGTCACAATGTCATGGCAATCTTGAGTTTCCATTAATTTCCACAATTCTTATTTTTTTCTGATAGAGTGATTGGAGCACATACTTGTTTGTTACAAAAAACATTCATGAAGTTTTGTTCTTTCATGAATTTATTATGGGTCTACTGAAAATGTGACCAAATCTGCTGGGTCAAAAGTATACATACAGCAACATACATTACCAATTTTGATGATGTAGAAAAGTTACAATCAAATCAAATTAGCTTCATGGAATGGCCTCTTAACTCCATGTGAGTAATTACGATTGACGACACCCGTTGACTTCTCTGAGCCGTTTTAAATAGGGTTCATACGATGCAGTCATTAGACTCGTTACAAACATGACAATGGGAAAGTCTAAGGAACCAAGCACAGATCTGAAAAAAAAAAACGACTCATTGACTTGAACAAGTCAGGAAAGTCACTTAGAGCCATTTCAAAGCAGCTTAAGGTCGCAAGAGCAACTGTGCAGACAATTGTTCGTAAGTATAAAGTGCATGGCACAGTTTTGTCACTGCCACGATCAGGAAGAAAACGCAAGCGATCGCCTGCTGCTGACAGAAAATTGGTCAGGATGATCACGAGTCAACTGAGAACCACCAAAAACCCGGTCTGTAATGAATTGGAAACTTGTTGGAAATTATTGGAAACTCAAGTAGCCATGACATTATGTTCTTTACAAGTGTATGTAAGCTTTTGACCATGCTGTAAACACACACACACACATATATATATATATATATATATATATATATATATATATGTATGGTTTATTTCATGCTTAGAAAGCATCAAAAAATGGGGGAAAAACTGTGCTATAAGTAATGGTTATTGGTGTTACAGTATATGTTCTAATTTCACACTGGTTTGCAGTTGCACCTTGAGGAGTATTAAATATTCATAGCATGATCATACTGTATGGATTTGAATGGCTTGCAGTTGCTTTATGCCTTTCTTTTCTCTCCTTATTCCGCACTACTGGTCCGACCCCTTTAGACGTAGCCGGAGGCAGGACGTCAAGTACGGGAACCCCATTCGCCAGTGTCGAGGCTTCAACTCCAACGGTGAGGCGCATGTTCTTGTGAGCCTCTCTTGACGCCGCTTGTTTATTTATCAGCCCAGAAGTAATGATACGCCTCACTGGTACTTTAAAAAATAAAAAAAATAAAAGATGATGGCGCTCATTGTTATGGTTTGTAATGGTGCTATTCTGTCAGTTTTATGGTAATTTGTGGAAATCGAGTGCTTTGATTTCCCCCTATTTGGATTTTGGGTGATGGGAGCTCATGGTAATGAGTGTTTTGTTTCCATGGTAACTCCTCTCTCCTTCTGCCCTACAGCCAATAAGAATACTCTCGAGATGGTACAGTATGGGGTGGAGGGAAGCAGCACCTTCTTGGAGTGTCAGGCCCGCTCCCCACATGCCGTGATCAAATGGCATCTACAGCGAGATAACAGCGACCGCAGGAAGGAGGTGAGATGGTTTGAAAAACAAAAATAAGACACTGCTGGGTGCAAGCTTATTGCTGAAGACATTATACAAACCCTTAAACCAGTAAAGTTGGCATGTTGTGTAAATGGTAAATAAAAACAGAATACAATGATTTCCAAATAATTTTTAACTTATAGTCAATTGAATGGACTGCAAAGACAAAATATTTAATGTTCACACTGAAAAACCAAATTTTTTTTTTGCAAATAATCATTAACTTAGATTGTATTGGCATCAGCACATTCCAAAGACGTTGGCACAGGAGCATTTTTACCACAGTGTTACATGGCCTTTCCTTTGAACAACACTCAGTAAACATTTGGGAACTGAGGAGACCAATTTTTGAAGCTTTTCAGGTGGAACTATTTCCCATTCTTGCTTGATGTACAGCTTAAGTTGTTCAACAGTCTCTGTTGTGGTATTTTAGGCTTCATAATGCGCTACACATTTTTCAATGGGAGAAAGGTCTGGACCATAGGCAGGCCAGTCTAGTACCCGCACTCTTTTACTATGAAGCCACGCTGTTGTAACACGTGGCTTGGTATTGTCTTGCTGAAATAAGCAGGGGCGTCCATGATAACGTAGCTATATGTTGCACCAAAACCTGTATGTACCTTTTAGCATTAATTCACAGGCGTGTAAGTTACCCATGCCTTGGGCGCCAATACACCCCCATATCATCACAGATGCTGGCTTTTAAACTTTGCGCCTATAACAATCCGGATTGTTCTTTTCCTCTTTGTTCCAGAGGATACAACGTCCACAGTTTCCAAAAACAATTTTGAAATGTGGACTCCTCAGACTACAGAACACTTTTCCACTTTGCATCAGTCCATCTTAGATGAGTTCAGGCCCAGCAAAACCGGCGGCATTTCTGGGTGTTGTTGATAAATGTTTTTTGCTTTGCATAGTAGAGTTGTAACTTGCACGTACAGAGGTAGTGACAAAACTGTAGTTACTGACAGTGGTTATCTGAAGTGTTCCTGAGACCATGTGGTGATATCCTTTACACGCTGATGTCGCTTTTTGATGCAGAACCACATGAGGGATCAAAAGTCCATAATATCATCGCTTACGTGCAGTAATTTCTCCAGATTGTCTGAATTGTCTGCTATTACGAACTGTAGATGGTGAAATCCCTAAATTCCTTGCAATAGCTGGTTGAAAAATGTTGTCCTTAAACTGTTTAACATTTTGTCCACGCATTTGTTCACAAAGTTGTGACCTTCGCCCCATCCTTGTTTGCTAATGACTGAGCATTTCATGGAAGCTGCTTTTATACCCAATCATGGCACCCACCTGTTCCCAATTAGCCTGTTCACCTGTGGGATTTTCCAAATAGGTGTTTGATGAGCATTCGTCAACTTTGTCAGTCTTTTTTGCAATTCGTGCCAGCTGTTTTGAAACATGTTGCAGGCATCAAATTCCAAATGAGCTTTGCAAAAAATAACATTTTCCAGTTCGGACATCTTGTCTTTGCAGTCTATTCAATTGAATATAGGTTGAAAAAGATTTGCAAATCATTGTATTCTGTTTTTTTTTCATTGGTTTTGGGGTTTGTAATTAAAAAATAAACAATTTCTGTCTACATGTTTAGGAGGTTAATGCTGGTCAAAGGTCAGATTAGTACTTTATTTTATTATTATTTTCATCTAACGATTGTTGTCAATTTTTAATACACTTCTATATCGATACAAAAACAATCATTTGATAGTGATGTGCGATACCATTGATTTTCTTTCTGATTCAATAAAAAGTCAAATTCAGACTGGTATGGGCGATATCGAACCCATACCGATACTTTGTGTAAATATACCTTTAGAAAAATGTGTATTTTAAATAATATATCTATCTAAAAAAACAACAGCAAAAATGTAAGAAAAAAAGGCGGAAAAATTATTAGATATTTTTAAACTAATAATTAATTAAAAATTACTTTGTCACAAAATAACAAAACGTTTTATCTTTAAATATATTTTACTGTGATATCTGTTTTTAAGCATTTAAAAAAAAAAAAAATCAAACGTGAATTTTCAGGATGCGACTTTTGGTCCAAAAGTTTAGTTACCCCTGATCTAAAATATTAAAAGCTCTCCAAATAAAAATAAAATCTACTTAAAATTCAGTTCAGTGAATTAATTCAACTATAAAATTATACGAATTTATGAATAAATGTAAACAATTATAATAAACAGAGGTAAATATTTAACCCAGCATTAATATCTTTGTACAGGCAGAACTTTTGACACACTAGGTCAGTGGTTCTCAACCTTTTTTCAGTGATGTACCCCCTGTGAACATTGTTTTAATTCAAGTACCCCCTAATCACAGCAAAGCATTTTTGGTTGAAAAAAAGAGATAAAGAAGTAAAATACAGCACTATGTCATCAGTTTCTGATTTATTAAATTGTATAACAGTGCAAAATATTGCTCATTTGTAGTGGTCTTTCTTCAACTATTTGGAAAAAAAGATACAAAAATAACTAGAAACTTGTTGAAAAATAAACAAGTGATTCAATTATAAATAAACATTTCTACACATAGAAGTAATCATCAACTTAAAGTGCCCTCTTTGGGGATTGTAATAAAGATCCATCTGGATTCATCAACTTAATTCAAAACATTTATTCACAAAAAAAGAAATCTTTAACATCAATATTTATGGAACATGTCCACAAAAAATCTAGCTGTCAACACTGAATATTTAATTGTTGCATTTCTTTTCACAGTTTATGAACTTACATTCATATTTTGTTGAAGTATTATTCAATAAACATATTTATAAAGGATTTTTAAATTGTTGTTATTTTTAGAATATTTTAAAAAAATCTCACGTACCCCTTGGCATACCTTCATGTACCCCCATTTGAGAAACACTGCACTAGTTTATGCAGTTAAACAACCATACTATTATTATTTTTAATCAATTATTACATGGGGAAAACAATTAAGTAAAAAGAGCAAAAAAATTGGTATGTAATAAAAAAAGCTGAAATGTTTTAACTCAGGGGTGCCCACACTTTTTTTGCAGGCGAGCTACTTTTCAATTAACCAAGTCGAAGGGATCTACCTCATTTATATATATAATGTATATTTATTTATTCATGAAAGAGACGTTTTTGGTTTACAAGTTAACTGTGTTTAATAAGAATATAAGCAAGTTTAACACTTATAGATTCCTTTCTTTCATGAAGACAAGAATATAAGTTGGTGTATCACCTGATTCTGATGACTTGCATTGATTGGAATCAGACAGGATTCACATTTTTGAATGGAGGAGAAAAAAAGTCCTTCTTTCTGTCCAGTACCACATGGAAGTGGTTGGTTTTTGGCATCTTATTTGACCAGTTTCCATACTCGTTTGTATACACTTGTTAGCGAAGGCAGGATGAAGCAGGGCTTTTAATGTGACGACAGCTACTGTGCAGTCGGTTTTTAGAGTTTTTACAGCAGGTAGGGCGCAGGAGTCTGTTGAAATAAAACATTTTTCTCGCCCTCTTTTATATATATATATATAGCTCGGTATAGCTCTGTTGGTAGAGCGGCTGTGCCAGCAACTTGAGGGTTGCAGGTTCGAACCCATCTTGCACCATCCTAGTCATTGCCATTGTGTCCTTGGGCAAGACACTTTACCCACCTGCTCCCAGTGCCACCCACACTGGTTTTAAATGTAACTTAGATATTGGGTTTCACAATGTAAAGCGCTTCGATTCACTTGAGAAAAGTGCTATATAAATATAATTCACTTCACTCTTTTCAGACTTTTTTCTTAATGATCTGGCAGCAGCCAGCGTCATCTCACAAGACTCTCGGGTGCCGTGAATGTCAATCAAATGACGTTTTAGTGAAGATTTATGATAGCTAATTTTTATGTCTATTTTTTTAATGCCTGGCTGGCGATCGACTGACACACCCTCCACGATCGACCGGTAGCTCGCGATTGACGTAATGCCCACCCCTGTTCTAACTAATGCCTTTTGTTGTACTTGTATAGCTTTTCTACCTTCAAGGTACTCAAAGCGCTTTGACACTACTTCCACATTCACCCATTCACACACACATTCACACACTGATGGAGGGAGCTGCCATGCAAGGCGCTAAACCAGCACCCATCAGGAGCAAGGGTGAAGCGCCTTGCTCAAGGACACAACGGACGTGACGAGGTTGGTACTAGGTGGGGATTGAACCAGGGACCCTCGGGTTGCATACGGCCACTCTCCCAATGCGCCACGCCGTCCCAGTTAGGGGCACTCGCCTTTTGTTTATTCTTTTGTTTAAGCATTAAATGCCTTTTTTACCTGCACACTGCCTCCTGCTGTTTCCAACATCCATCCATCCATTTTCTACCGCTTATTCCCTTTTGGGGTTGCGGGGGGCGCTGGCGCCCATCTCAGCCACAATCGGGCGGAAGGCGGGGCACACCCCGGACAAGTCGCCACCCCATCGCAGGGCCAACACAGATAGACAGACAACATTCACACTCACATTCACACACTAGGGCCAAAAAGCAATTAGCTACCAGCTCCCACCTACTGATATGGAAGAGTATTACACGGTTACTCTAGTCAACACCGACACTCAACAACACATCATTTGCAGACTACAATTACTGGTTTGCAAAAAACATTTTTTACCCCAAATAGGTAAAATTAGACCATCTCCCACGGCATACCAGACTATTTTACGGCACACTAGTATGCCGCGGCACAGTGGTTGGAAAACACTGCTTCAGAGTACGCTTGATAGAGCCCGTTTGTTGTCATTTTAAAAGACTAATGGTACCGGTCACCTGGAGACATAAATGTCAATAAGTCACACATATTATGAAAAAAAATATGTTATTACTTTTATAGAATTGAGTAGAATTCATAAGATAGATAGAACACAAATGGGCGGGCTTGAAGTCATGCTAGCGATGACAAACACATTGACTACAGCGCACAATTCTATCTTAACTATTCATGTAGTAGAATTAATTACAATGATTTAAAAGTTAACCTGGGTTAAACAAGGTTAATTAGAAGCAAAGGAGCAGACAGAGATGGTCTCTGCTAGAATAATAAGGCCTGCTCGGGAACGTTAGCGTAGCTGTTAGCTCGCTGCTAGCTAGCAACCGGACAACCAGCTAAGAAACGAGTGACTCGGATAAAAAGATGGGTCAAATAAAGTCGTCGTTCTTACTAATAATTAATAATAACATAATTAGCCACCTGTAATACATAGCTGACACAATATATCTGTTTTTAGCATTTTTCTAAATGACAAAATATCAATATTACACCTACTCAGTGGCCTAGTGCAGCGGTTCTCAAATGGGGGTACGCGTACCCCTGGGGGTACTTGAAGGTATGCCAAGGGGAACATGAGATTTTTTTCAAAATATTCTAAAAATAGCAACAATTAGAAATCCTTTATAAATATATTTATTGAATAATAATTTTACAAAATATGAATGTAACTGTGAAAAGAAATGCAACAATGCAATATTCAGTGTTGACAGCTAGATTTTTGTGGACATGTTCCATAAATATTGATGTTAAAGAATCCTTTTTGTGTGAAGAAATGTTTAGAATTACGTTGATGAATCCAGATGGATCTCTATTACAATCCCCAAAGAGGGCACTTTAAGTTGATGATTACTTCTATGTGTAGAAATCTTTATTAGGGTCCGCCCTGCCTATGGCAAAGGACTCCACAGGAGTCCTTTGCCATAGGCAAGGACCCTATTGTTCCTGCTGCGTTTTATTCTTTCTTTCTTTCTTTCTTCCGCACCGTCGCGCCCCAATTTCACCCTCTTAACATATTTCAAAACTCACCAAATTTGACACACACGTCGGTCTTTCATGCCTTCCCAACATATTAGGCAGCCAAATCATAAAAATCAAAATTGCGCAATAGCGCCCCCTAGGAAAAAAAAAAAAGAGACTGCTTGTAACTTCCGTTAGGAATGTCGTAGAGACATGAAACAAAAACCTCTATGTAGGTCTGACTTCGACCTAAATTTCATAATTGTATCTTCTGGGGCAAAAATTTACGGACATTTTGCAAAAACCCATTCAAAGCAAAATTTTCACAAAAAATGCAATTTTTGCCTCTTTGAGCTGTAATTTGAGCCCCTTAAAATGCTTCAAAACTCACCAAACTTGGCACACGCATCAGGAATGGCAGAAATCGGGATCTAATGAAAATTTTTTTTCAAAAAACTCAAAATTGCGCTCTAGCGCAATTTTTGAGTAAAACACAGAAAAAACTGCTTCTAGGAGGAAAACACAGACAAAACTGCTTGTAACTTCCGGTAGGAATGTCGGAAAGACATGAAACAAAAACTTCTATGTAGGTCTTACTTAGACCTACATTTTAGTAATTGACAGCTAGCAGAAATAATCAACAGGAAGTTGGCAATTACCCCTTCAAAATAAAAGTTTTCGTGAAAACCCGTCACCTTTTTCAAATCGAAACTCCTCCCAGTGCGTTTGTCGTTTCGGCTTCAAACTCGCACAGGAGAGAGATTGAACCCTTTTAAAAAAAGTGGTCGGACAAAATTGTGATAAGTTTTCCGGTTTTGATTTTACGCGCGTTCAAAGAACCCCTGCGCAAATTTTCCTAAAAAATGTCATTTTTGCCTCTTTGAGCTGTAATTTGACCCCCTTAAAATGCTTCAAAACTCACCAAACTTGGCACACACATCAGGACTGGCAACAATTGCGAGCTAATGAAAAAAACAAACCCCAAAACTCAAAATTGTGCTCTAGCGCCCCCTAGGAATACAACACAGACAAACTGCTCCTAGGAAGAAAACAAAGACAAAACTGCTTGTAACTTCCGGTAGGAATGTCAGAGAGACATGAAACAAAAACCACTATGTAGGTCTGACCTAGACCTACATTTGAATAATTAACATACTTTAGCAAAAATCAACAGGAAGCTAGATATTTTCACTTCAATACAACAACTGCATTACTTTCACAATGCATTAAATAGTGTCACCAAGGCGCCTTCGACAGTGGGGATCGGGGACAGCAACCCAAGGCGCGATCGCACCTTCGCACCCTAATTTGACCCCCTTAACATGCTTCAAAACTCACCAAAATTGACACACACATTGGTATGGAGCGGCAGACCAACATATTAAGTAACCAAACCCCAAAAATGAAAATTGCGCGCTAGCGCCCCCTAGTAAGAGACAAAACACAGACTGCTTGTAAATTCTGTTAGGAATGTCGTAGATACATGAAACAAAGACCTCTATGTTGGTCTGACTAAGATCGGGACTCGGGACACGGCGGCGGCGGCCAACGGCGGACCCGACCAACGCTGCTTGCAGCTTTAATTTATAATTGAATCACTTGTTTATTTGTCAACAAGTTTTTAGTTATTGTTGTATCTTTCCTTCCAAATAGTTCAAGAAAGACCACTACAAATGAGCAATATTTTGCACTGTTATACAATTTAATAAATCAGAAACTGATGACATAGTGCTGTATTTTACTTCTTTACCTCTTTTTTTCAACCAAAAATGCTTTGCTCTGATTAGGGGGTACTTGAATTAAAAACATGTTCACACTGAAAAAAGGTTGAGAACCAGTGGCCGAGTGGTTAGTGTTCGCCCTGAGATCAGTAGGTTGTGAGTCATACCAAAGACTCTAAAAATGGGACCCATTACCTCCCTGCTTGGCATCAAGGGTTGGAATTGTGGGTTAAATCACCAAAAAGTTATTCCCGGGCGCGGCACCGCTGCTGCACACTGCTCCCCTCACCTGCCAGGGGGTGGAACAACGGAATGGGTCAAATGCAGGGAACAAATTTCACCATAGTTAGTGTGTGTGACACGGTCATTGGTACTTTAACTTTTACAAACCCCGTTTCCATATAAGTTGGGAAATTGTGTTAGATGTAAATATAAACGGAATACAATGATTTGCAAATCCTTTTCAACCCATATTCAATTGAATGCACTACAAAGACAAGATATTTGATGTTCAAACTCATAAACTTTATTTCTTTTTGCAAATAATAATTAACTCTGAATTTCATGGCTGCAACACGTGCCAAAGTAGTTGGGAAAGGGCATGTTCACCACTGTGTTACATCACCTTTTCTTTTAACAACACTCAATAAACTGAGGAAACTAATTGTTGAAGCTTTGAAAGTGGAATTCTTTCCCATACTTGCTTGATGTACAGCTTAAGTTGTTCAACAGTCTGGGGTCTTGTTGTCGTATTTTACGCTTCATAATGCGGCACACATTTTCGATGGGAGACATGTCTGGACTGCAGGCGGGCCAGGAAAGTACCCGCACTCTTTGAAGCCACACTGTTGTAACACGTGGCTTGGCATTGTTTTGCTGAAATAAGCAGGGGCGTCCATGATAACGTTGCTTGGATGACAACATATGTTGCTCCAAAACCTGTATGGACCATTCAGCATTAATGGTGCCTTCACAGATGTGTAAGTTACCCATGCCTTGGGCACTAATACGCCCCCATACCATCACAGATGCTGGCTTTTGAACTTTGCGCCTACAACAATCCGGATGGTTATTTTCCTCTTTGTTCCAGAGGACACCACGTCCACAGTTTCCAAATATAATTTGAAATGTGAACTCGTCAGACCACAGAACACCTTTCCACTTTGCATCAGTCCATCTTAGATGAGCTCGGGCCCAGCCAAGCCAGCGGCGTTCTTGTGAGTTGATAAATGGGTTTGGCTTTGCATAGTAGAGTTTTAACTTGCACTTACAGATGTAGCAACCAACTGTAGTTACTGACAGTGGTTTTATGAAGTGTTTCTGAGCTCATGTGGTGATATCCTTTACACACTGATGTTGGTTTTTGATGCAGTACGGACTGAGGGATCGAAAGTATGTAATATCATCGCTTACGTGCAGATATTTATCCAGATTCTCTGAACCTTTTGATGATTTTACTGACCGTAGATCGTAAAATCCCTAAATTCCTTGCAAAGCTCGTTGAGAAATGTTGTTCTTAAACTGTTCGACAATTTGCTTACAAAGTGGTGACCCTCACCCCATCCTTGTTTGTGAATGACTTAGCATTTCATGGAAGCTGCTTTTATACCCAATCATGGCAACCACCTATTCCCAATTAGCCTGCACACCTGTGGGATGTTCCAAATAACTGTTTGATGAGGCATCCTCAACTTTATCAGTATTTATTGCCACCTTTCCCAACTTCTTTGTCTTGTGTTGCTGTCAACAAATTCTAAAGGTAATGATTATTCGCACAAAAAAAAAAGTTTATCAGTTTAATCAATCAATCAATCAATGTTTATTTATATAGCCCCAAATCACAAATGTCTCAAAGGACTGCACAAATCATTACGACTACAACATCCTCGGAAGAACCCACAAAAGGGCAAGGAAAACTCACACCCAGTGGGCAGGGAGAATTCACATCCAGTGGGACGCCAGTGACAATGCTGACTATGAGAAACCTTGGAGAGGACCTCAGATGTGGGCAACCCCCCCCTCTAGGGGACCGAAAGCAATGGATGTCGAGCGGGTCTAACATGATACTGAACATGAATCATGGCAACCACCTATTCCCAATTAGCCTGCACACCTGTGGGATGTTCCAAATAAGTGTTTGATGAGGCATCCTCAACTTTATCAGTATTTATTGCCACCTTTCCCAACTTATTTGTCTTGTGTTGCTGTCATCAAATTCTAAAGGTAATGATTATTCGCACAAAAAAAAAGTTTATCAGTTTAATCAATCAATCAATCAATCAATCAATGTTTATTTATATAGCCCCAAATCACAAATGTCTCAAAGGACTGCACAAATCATTACGACTACAACATCCTCGGAAGAACCCACAAAAGGGCAAGGAAAACTCACACCCAGTGGGCAGGGAGAATTCACATCCAGTGGGACGCCAGTGACAATGCTGACTATGAGAAACCTTGGAGAGGACCTCGGATGTGAGCAACCCCCCCCCCCCCCCCCCCCTCTAGTTTAAACATCAAATATGTTGTCTTTGTAGTGCATTCAACTGAATATGGGTTGAAAAGGATTAGCAAATCATTATATTCTGTTTATATTTACATCTAACACAATTTCCCAACTCATATGGAAACGGGGTTTGTAATATGGTCCCCGCACACTTTGACCTTGGTGGGAAAAGATAAGACAAGTATTGATATTTTGATTAGTGGATCGACTTCAGAGCACAAATATCTGGTATCGATATTCCAGTAATTGGTCTTTCCTTCACGCGTTTTTTCTACCTGCAGATACGTTCCGATGGTCGGGTGGTGAAGACGGAGCAAGGTCTGCTCCTGAGGTCCCTGCAGCCCTTCGACTCCGGAATGTACCAATGCAGCGCCACAGAAAAGAACTTCAAGCACACCCTGGTCAAGCTGCAGCTGGTGGTGCTGTCCAGCCGGGCCGTCAACAACGTGCTGGTGGAGGGCGGCGGAGGCCTGCTGCCGCCCTCTCTCCACTCCAGCACCCAGTGGACCCCCAGCGCCCTCCAGTACAAGGACCTGCTGACCATCCTGAGCCAACCCGAGATGAGCCTCATCAACCAGTACTGCCAGGACTACTGGCAGTTCGGAGACCCCACGCTGGGCGCCCTCAAGGTCAAAGACCTGAAGGAGCTCAAGGAGCAGAAGAAGCCGCGCAACCGCCGGCATCACGGCGAGGGGGAGCGGGAGGACGCGGAGACATGAGGAGCACCAATGTGAAAACCGGGAGAGACTCGATAAGAGAGAGAAAAATAAAAAAACAAAGCGAGAAGATAAGGCTGAGGAACAAAAAAAACCCCACATGCATTGTTTCAAACCGTAAGATATATGCTACTCAGTATTTATTGTAGGTTGTACATAGTATCATCCTCTTCGTGTATAGGTAACTTTGGGGCAAATATTGTTGTTCTTATCGATGTTGTTAATTTTATTGTCGCTGTTACTGTCATTGCGAGAACTCATTTGTCGTGCCGCGCCGCGGACAGTCGGGGGCGTAAGCCGTCGGAGCTCCTCCACGCTCTTTTTGTCCGACGGGAAAACGCGTTGTCGATGAGCGGGAACGTGGGGTCGCCGTCGTTTCTTGCTGCTCCGCGTCCTGCACCAGGCAGGACACCGACACAAGACGACAAATGCAGTAGATTTATATGGAATACGAAAAAGGCGGGGCTTTACCAAATACAATATGAACTGAGGCGGTGGTGCAATAAAGGGTCAACATTTTGTATAAAGGGCATTTTCTCGTACTTTTTTTTTTTTTTTGTAAGGGCCGACAGCTGGGGGCCAAAGGCAAACAAGCACAATTGTGGACTTCTGTGAATAAACCTTGGAGATAGGTGCCTAGATCTTTTGTTTTTCTGTCATTTCATGTTTGGAGGAAGACGAATTAAAAAAAGAAAAAAGCCTGTTTACTGTCTACACAACTGAGCATTGTAACAATGTTGTGACACTAACCAAATATTGGGAAGCTGGCTTTCTTTGTGTGCATGAAAATGTATTTGTGTTGTAAATCTGATAAGACTTCATGTGTGCTTTCTATTTTCCTGTTCTCCACCCTAAAGGGGATGAACAATACGAGAACCCATGCCAGCACAGTAAATGTAAAGCTGCAGCATCTCCAAACAAACAGTACAAGCAAATATATAGTGAGGCAAAAAAAGTATTTAGTCAGCCACCGATTGTGCAAGTTCTCCCACTTAAAATGATGACAGAGGTCTGTAATTTTCATCATAG
Source organism: Nerophis ophidion (assembly GCF_033978795.1). Lineage (NCBI taxonomy): Eukaryota > Metazoa > Chordata > Actinopteri > Syngnathiformes > Syngnathidae > Nerophis > Nerophis ophidion. The sequence goes on from NC_084626.1 coordinate 28,690,826, forward strand.
GTACACTTCAACTGTGAGAGACAGAATGTGAAAAAACAATCCAGGAATTCACATTGTAGGAATTTTAAAGAATTTATTTGTAAATTATGGTGGAAAATAAGCGGTCAACCATTTAAAGCTCTCATTGATGGAAGGAGTTTTTGGCTCAAAATCCCCATTCATTCTTTCCTTAACACGGATCAATCGTCCTGTCCCCTTAGCAGAAAAACAGCCCCAAAGCATGATGTTTCCACCCCCATGCTTCACAGTAGGTGTGGTGTTCTTGGGATGCAACTCAGTATTCTTCTTCCTCCAAACACGACGAGTTGAGTTTATACCAAAATGGATACATGGATGATACAGCAGAGGATTGGGAGAATGTCATGTGGTCAGATGAAACCAAAATAGAACTTTTTGGTATAAACTCAACTCGTCGTGTTTGGAGGAAGAAGAATACTGAGTTGCATCCCAAGAACACCAAACCTACTGTGAAGCATGGGGGTGGAAACATCAGACTTTGGGGCTGTTTTTCTGCTAAGGGGACAGTACGATTGATCCGTGTTAAGGAAAGAATGAATGGGGCCATGTATCGTGAGATTTTGAGACAAAACCTCCTTCCATCAGTGAGAGCTTTGAATGGTTGACCAAATACTTATTTTCCACCATAATTTACAAATAAATTTTAAAATTCCTAAAATGTGAATTCCTGGATTTTTTTTTCACATTCTGTCTCTCACTGTTGAAGTGTACCTATGATGAAAATTACAGACCTCTGTCATCATTTTAAGTGGGAGAACTTGCACAATCGGAGGCTGACTAAATACTTTTTTGCCCCACTGTATATTTTACTTGATGTGAAGTATTTACCGTATTTCCTTGAGTTGCCGCCGGGCATATAGTATGCGCCTGCCTTGAATTACTGTCGGGTCAAACTCGCTTCCCAAAATAATTAGCGCATGCTTAGTATTACCGCCTGGTCCAACTCGTGACGTCACGAGTAACACTTCTCCTGTCATCATTTTCAAAATGGAGGAGGCTGATTTCAATACCGGTAATTTGAAATTGCATAAAGGGAAGAAGATTAAGAGCTATTCAGTAGGATTTAAGATCCAAGCTTACATCACACTCAATTTTTTACTACATACCTTTGGTAAGTGCCAGAGTGAGAAGAGGTTTTAAATTAATTAGCGCATGCTTACTTTTACCGCATGCCTTTGGTTAGCGCAGGAGTGAGAAGAGGTTTTAAATTAATTAGCGCCCCGGCGGCAATTCAAGGAAATACGGTATTTCAAATCCATCTATGGGTCCTTATTTGTACTCTTAATGTAAATTATTACGAAGTGATGCCTCTATTGACTACAGTCTTAAAAATAATGCAAAGTAGGTTTCATTCAAAATAACGACTAATTCTTCTAGAATTTAAACAAAGTTTACCCTTTCTTGGCATTAATTTGCAACCCCTCTGTCAATCTCGGATCAAAGTCGACCACATGCCGGAGAAAAAACAAAAGTTTGTACATGTATTTTTTATTGTGGATTTTTTTTCTTATTTTTATTTTTTTTTTAGTTTTTCAGTGTTTGTAGTGTTTGCATTTTTCTTTAAGCATCATCAAACTTTAAAAAAAAAAAAAAAAAGACAAAATGCAAATGAGGTGATGTTATTGTAATGACCTTAAATGTGTAAATGACTCGTATCCTCTCGTTCCATTGTTGTTGCTGACTAATAAATTAAAGCTCTATATTTTATAAGAATAGAATGCTTGCTCCTTATTGTGATTACATCCATCCTGAATGTTTTTAATGTTTTTTCCAGAACTCTCTGGAATAAAGCAATATCTGTCGAAGAAGTATGCATGCACGTTTATGTGGAATACATAATGCATTTTTTAAACAGGCTTCACGGTGGTACAGTGGCTAGTGCGTCTGCCTCACAATATGAAGGTCCTGAGTAGTCCTGGGTTCAATCCCGGGCTCGGGATCTTTCTGTGTGGAGTTTGCATGTTCTCCCCGGGAATGCGTGGGTTCCCTCCGGGTACTCCGGCTTCCTCCCACTTCCAAAGACATGCACCTGGGGATAGGTTGATTGGCAACACTAAATTGGCCCTAGTGTGTGAATGTGAGTGTGAATGTTGTCTGTCTATCTGTGTTGGCTGCGATGAGGTAGTGACTTGTCCAGGGTGTACACTGCCTTCCGCCCGATTGTAGCTGAAAAAGGGAATAAGCGGTAAAAAATGGATGGGTGGATGGATTTTTTTAAACCACAATTTAATTTACATATATTCATGAATACAAAGGAACATATTCCATAAATATATATGTTTGTGAAGAAGAAATGCTATTTTTTAATGTGTTCATTGAAATAAATTTCGACCGCTACATTATTTTAAAATATTATTGTTTGCAAACGCCATATTGTTTAGACTCGTTAGAGCAGGGGTCACCAACCTTTTTGAAACCAAGAGATACTTTTTGGGTACTTATTAATGCGAAGGGCTACCAGTTTGATACACACTTAAATAAATTGCCAGAAATAGCCAATTTATTAATAAATAAATCTATATGTATAAAAAAAAAAAGGGTATTTCTGTCCGTCATTCCGTCGTACATTTTTTTTGCTTTTACGGAAGGTTTTTTGTAGAGAATAAATGACGAAAAAAACACTTAATTTAACGGTTTAAAAGACGAGAAAACACGAAAAAAAATTAAAATGAAATTTTGAAACATAGTTTATCTTCAATTTCGACTCTTTAAAATTCAAAATTCAACCGTAAAAAATTAAGAGAAAAACTAGCTAATTCGAATCTTTCTAAAAAAAATTTAAAAAAGAATTCATGGAACATCATTAGTAATTTTTCCTGATTAAGATTAATTTTCGAATTTTGATGACATGTTCTAAATAGGTTAAATTCCAATCTGCACTTTGTTAGAATATATAACAAATTGGACCAAGCTATATTTCTCACAAAGACAAATCATTATTTCTTCTAGATTTTCCAGAACAAATTTTTTTTAAAGAAATTCAAAAGACTTTGAAATAAATTTGATTCTACATATTTTCTAGATTTGCCAGAATATTTTGGGGGAATTTTAATCATAATAAGTGTGAAGAAATATTTCACAAATATTCTTTATCGAAAAAAACGGAAGCTAGAAAATTAAAATGTATCTATTATTCTTTACAATAATAAAAAAAAAAATACTTGAACATTGATTTAAATTGTCAGGAAAGAAGAGGAAAGAATTTAAAAGGTAAAAACGTATATGTGTTTAAAAATCCTAAAATGTTTTTTAAGGTTGTATTTTTTTCTCTAAAGTTGTCTTTCTGAAAGTTATAAAAAGCAAAGTAAAAAAAAAAAAAAAATTATTTAAACAAGTGAAGACCAAGTCTTTAAAATATTTTCTTGGATTTTCAAATTTTATTTGAGTTTTGTCTCTCTTAGAATTAAAGCCAGACCAGCTTGCTAGTAAATACATAACATTTAAAAAATAGAGGGAGCTCACTGGTAAGTGCTGCCATTTGAGCTATTTTTAGAACAGGCCAGCGGGCTACCTGGTGACCCCTGTGTTAGCGACACCGCTCCCGGCGGGTGCAGTCACGTGACTTTGTTCCACCGATCCAGCCCGGTGACGTCAGACTCTGTTTCACCAATGAAAGGGAGCTTGGCAGTCACGTGACCAGAGGAAACTAATGGCGGCAATACAGAAAAAAGTGACATATTGACGTTAAGTGCTCGCAAAGAAACGACAACGGCTTATCGATGTTTACCGTTGAAATCTGAAAATTAACAGCTTTTTCTTGCCATGTCAGTACAAATGTTCACGTTTCAACCGACAAGAGTTCCACTTCCCACCAGACAAAACACCTTGCGGTAAGTTGTTGCATTTTAGCTTAGCATATGCTAACATTAGCCCTTTTATAGGCTGACCATATTGTAAAATGCCAAAAAGAGGACACATATATGTGTGCCGAGGCCGGTAATAGGTGAACATTTGCCAGGGATACTTAAACTTGCTTTATAAGTAATATATTTATGTAAATAAAGCAGTATTTGTCCTCATTTGACAGCAGTGTTGGTGTTAGGAATTTTCAAAATGGGGTCCCATTGTAAATTTTTGGAGTCCCGCTTTTTTGTAAGCGTTTTGAAAAAATATTTATATAAATCATACTTGCCAACCTTGAGACCTCCGATTTCGGGAGATGGGGGGTGGGTTTGGGGGCGGGGCGTGGTTAAGAGGGGAGTAGTATATTTATATTATTCATATATTATATATTATATACTTAATATATTATATATACTATCCATCCATCCATTTTCTACCGCTTATTCCCTTTCGGGGTCACGGGGGGCGCTGGCAACTATCTCAGCTACAATCGGGCGGAAGGCGGGGTACACCCTGGACAAGTCGCCACCTCATCGCAGGGTCAACACAGATAGACAGACAACATTCACACTCACATTCACACACTAGGGCCAATTTAGTGTTTCCAATCAACCTATCCCCAGGTGCATGTCTTTGGAAGTGGGAGGAAGCCGGAGTACCCGGAGGGAACCCACGCATTCACGGGGAGAACATGCAAACTCCACACAGAAAGATCCCGAGCCCGGGATTGAACCCAGGGCTACTCAGGACCTTCGTATTGTGAGGCAGACGCACTAACCCCTCTGCCACCGTGTATTAGCATTGTTTATTGTGAGCGAACTGTGGTGCTGAATTTCCCCCAGGGATTAATTAAGTACATTCTATTCTATTCTATATTTACCGCTAGATTCATCAAGTCAAGTATTACATATACCGTATTTCCTTGAGTTGCCGCAGGGCATATAGTATGTGCCTGTCTTGAATTACTGTCGGGTCAAACTCGCTTCCTAAAATATTTAGCGAATGCCTAGTATTACCGCCTGGTCCAACTCGAGACGTCACGAGTGACACTTCCCCTGTCATCATTTTCAAAATGGAGGAGGCTGATTTCAATACTGTTAATTTGAAATTGAATAAAGGGAAGAAGATTAAGAGCTATTCAGTAGGATTTAAGGTCCAAGCTTGCATCACACTCAAATTGTACTGCATACCTTTGGTAAGTGCCAGATTGAGAAGAGGTTTTAAAATGATTAGTGCATGCTTACTTTTACCGCATGCCTTTGGTAAGCGCAGGAGTGAGAAGAGGTTTTAAATTAATTAGCGCCTCGGCGGCAATTCAAGGAAATACGGTATATATATATATGTATATATATATATGTATGTATGGTATGTGTATGTATATATATATATATATATATATATATATATATATATATATATATATATATGATATATATATATGGTGTATATATATATATGGTGTATATATATATATATATAGATATATGGTATATATATATGGTATATATATATATATATGTATTAGGGGTGTAACGGTACACAAACATTACGGTTCGGTACGTACCTCGGTTCAGAGGTCACGGTTCGGTTCATTTTCGGTACAGTAAGAAAAAAACAAAATATAAATTTTTGGATTACTTATTTAACAAATTTGCTAAATCGGAAACTTGGATAGGTCAATAATTCATAATAACATTGATTTTGATTCAATATTATGTTTTAAACAATGACAGTTTGAAAGAAAAAAAACCCAGCTTTGTTTTATTAGTAAACGTTGCAAGTTTTTCTAAATTACATTTAGCCTTTAATATTTTTTATTTCACTTTTGTTTATTTTAATAGTATTTTTAGAATGTGCCTTGGGCCTTTAAAATATTAGCTGTGTGCCGCAAATCGTCTCCGGAGCACACTTTTGAAACCCCTGCTATAGATAATAAAACATTTAATCTGATTGATCAAAGGATAAAAAGCAGAGCCTGGCGACGCATGCGCGTTTATCATAACTCTCTTGCTCTCTGTCTCTGCCCCGCCCTCACGAATGTTAACGCTGTGTGCACCACTTTTTTTTTTTTCAACCCCTTCTTAACCCTGAACGTACATTGAAAATACACACAACCATAACTTAAAATGCCGGACATTCGAGGCATTTAAGAAACTCCACCTGGACAGCTCCGCAAAGAGGACATATCCCGTGAAAAGAGGAGGTGTGGTCAGTCTATCATAGCCCCGTCGTTGCTAGCATGCCGTGTGTTGTTGTTTTTTTGATTGATTGAAACTTTTATTAATAGATTGCACAGTACAGTGCATATTCCTTACAATTGACCACTAAATGGTAACACTCCAATAAGTATTTCAACTTGTTTAAGTCGGGGTCCACGTAAATTAATTCATGGTGCCTCGGTGTGCATTGTTTACAAAACGTGCGGTGCACTACTTATATGTCCGTGTCGTTCGGTTCACCTGCGAACCGAACCGAAACCCACGTACCGAAACGGTTCAATACAAATACATGTACCGTTACACCCCTAATGTGTGTATGTACGTATATATATATATATATATATATATATATATATATATATAAAAATAAAATAAATACTTGAATTTCAGTGTTCATTTATTTACACAAACATAACACTCATCTACTCATTGTTGAGTTAAGGGTTGAATTGTCCATCCCTGTTTTTCCAACCATATGTATGTACAGTAGATGGCAGTATTGTCCTGTTTAAGAGTGTCACAAAATTGCTGTTTGTGGCAGACAAACTGCTTTACGGTAGACGAAAACGGACTGCTGTTGTTGTGTGTGGAGACGGTGTGGCAAAGTTGGTAGAGTGGCTGTGCCAGTAATCTGAGGGTTACTGGTTCAATCCCCTCCTTCTACCATCCTTGTCACGTCCGTTGTGTCCTTGGGCAAGACACTTCACCCTTGCTCCTGATGGGGCCTGGTGAGTGCCTTGCATGGCAGCTCCCGCCGTCAGTGTGTGAATGTGTGTGTGAATGGGCGAATGTGGAAATACTGTCAAAGCGCTTTGGGCTCCTTTTAAAAAGGGGTAGAAAAGCGCTATACAAGTACAACCCATTTACCATGTTGTTAACTCACTGGGAGGAAGTTAATGAAACTGCCTAACAATAAACCCACATAGGAAACCAAGAACTCGCCCTCGATCATTCTGCAGTTATTACGTCATTGGGCAAACACGCTCTTTATACTGTACACGTCACTAAGGTCCGCATGGAGCTTGAGGTGGCGTGGCCTCCAGCTCCACCTGAATTTCGGGAGATTTTCGGGGAGAAAATTTGTCCCGGGAGGTTTTCGGGAGAGGCATTGAATTTCGTGAGTCTCCCGGAAAATCCGGGAGGGTTGGCAAGTATGATGTAAATGTATGCATTATCCTATTATATCTCACCTTCTACATTGTGTTTTGGAAAAAGGTTGTCATAAACGTTATTTAATTCATTAAAAATAAACCAAATTTAAATACTTATCTAAATTTATTCAGTTATAAACATTCATTCACTTTTTTTCCTTCATGGATCTGAATTTTACCGCTGCTGGTAGTTTTTTCTGTTTTTATTTAATAATTTGTTGGTGTATTTATTTCAGTATTAAAGTGTAAAAAGTGTTTTGCTTCGGTCATGAAATGAGGATAATGGCGTGCCAGGGCATACATACATTATATATTTAACGCTTACGGTAAATCTCTGTAGTCTACATCAACTTCACATCCAACCCTTTTTTCAAAATGTTTTAGTTTTTTTATGTTGTTTTTATGTGTTTGTTTTCTGCCCTTTTTTGTCAAACAAAACTGTTTTTAATAGCTAACACACGAAATATGCAAAATCTTCCGCGAAAAATATTTTTTCAAAGTGATATGAAATAATTGGAACCTTGGATAGGTCAATAATTCATAATAACATTGATTTAGATTCAATATTATGTTTTGAACAAAGACAGTTTGAAAGAAAAAAAATACCAGCTTTCTTTTATTAGTAATTATTGCAACTTTTTCTAAATTACATTTCATCTTTAAGCTTTTTTTATTTTACTTTTGTTATGTCTTTGTTTATTTTGATAATATTTTTCGAATGTGCCGTGGGCCTTTAAAACATTAGCTGTGGGCCGCAAATGGCCTCCGGGGCACACTTTTGACACCCCTGCTATAGATAATAAAACATTAAATCGGATAAATCTATCGATAAAAAGCAGAGCCTGGCGTCGCATGCGCGTTTATCATAACTCTCTCGCTCTCTCTCTCTGCCCCATCCTCACGAATGCTGCTGCGTGCACACCTTCACAATTTATTTTGTTTTTAACCCCTTCTTAACCCTGAACGTACATTGAAAATACACGCAACCCTAACTCAAAATGCCGAACATTTGAGGCGTTTAAGAAACTCCGCCCGGACATCCCCGCAAAAGAGGACATGTCCGGGGAAAAGAGGACGTATGGTCAGTCTAGTCATAAGTGACTGTAAAATGTGCACATTTTGTAATGTCTCTCACACACAAACAAACCGGTTGCAGTGCAAACACAATTAAAAAGTGACTACGATGGCACTATCTTTAGTGCCCTCCACAACTTGTACAATCAGTTTACCAGTCAGGTCACTGTTACAAATATGCGGCACACTGGGAACCCACACCAAACAAGAATGACAAACACATTTCGGGAAAACATCCGCACTGTAACACAACATAACAAATACCCAGAATCCCATGCAACCCTAACTCTTCCAGGCTACATTATACACGCCGCTACCAACAACCCGCACTAACCCCTCTGCCACCATGAAGCCCTTAAAATATCACATTGGTTAAATTTTGTTATTTATTTTATTTATACATTCCTGTACTTTAGTTCCTACCTGGTATTTCCGTAATTCCGAACAGGGAACGGACGAGCCTTGAAAAGAAAAGAAAAACCACAGTCTGTTTGAAAAAATCTAAAAAAGTGCCATACTTTGGCTCTCTGCAGCACTCATGTTTAGTTCCTTTTTTCACGCCATACAGACAATCAACAGCAAGATGGCGTGACCAAACGTAATAGTTGATACTGTTACCCAATTGGCTGTTTACTGTGACCCCTTCCATTGCTCACTAAACACTTCCTGTTTTGCTAGGTTACCAGTTAATTTACATTATAAATGAATAATATCTAATAGGGGTTAATCGAAAGTGATCTACAGCAAAGAGAGTAAAGTTGTATTTTTCTGACAACACTACTTTCAATAATTTATAATAGTTTTGCTTTATCAGAATGCTATTCTTTGTGTAAAATATTGAGGACAAAAAAACAACAATACGACTACGAGGATGTCTGTTTGCCTGAGGACAAATGAGACTTCATTTTATTGTGTCAAGAAGACATCCCAAGCTGCTCCAGACTTGAGGTCCACACAGGTTTTATTCTCTATTACAGATTCATTGTGACTAATGCTGCAGAATGGACACTGACTTTGGCAGTTGTGAAGACGGCAACCTTCAAGGTCCGCCTCCATCATACAATGTTTTATTGTTACCCGTATCATCATCCATCAGGTACACAAAACCACTCGATGTCAAATCCTTAGACTCTGACTAAAATTACAGTTCTAAATTTTAGCAACACGAAGACATTTTTTCTGACTATCTCCAAATTGAATTTTACATGTTGTAAAATCCAGAGACATGAACGCTTAGCTTTTCATATTGTCTTTTTCCAGAATCTTTTACGTGATGCCTAAGACCAGGGGTGTCAAACATACGGTCCGCGGGCCGGATAAGGCCCGCAAACAGGTTTCATCCGGCCCGCAGTATGAGTTTGCTAAATATAAAAATGAGCCATTGAAAGAAACTGCCGTTCTAGATGTGTCCACTAGATGTCGCAATAGCTTTGTATCTTTGTAGATGATGCTACAAATGAAAAAAAAAATAAACCACATGTTTATGCACCAGTCGAGGAAAATGAGCAAACTACACAAAAAATGTCCTGTAATTTGATTTTGATATATTTGTTTTATCTTGATAGATTGAAAAGAGATGACTGGTGAGCATTATCACATAATTTATTCATAAAATATAAATAACGACAAATAAAGATAGGATACTATTAACCGCAACATGTAAGTGTAAAAAAAAACATTATGATTTGTAAATTTTCAGAATGTGCTTGCTAGATTTTTAAACAAAGAAAGCAATCTGAAGTTGTCTTCATTTTTAAGTTATCGTGCCGTGATTTTACCAGTCCGGCCCACTTGGGAGTAGATTTTTCTCCATGTGGCCCCCGACCTTAAATGAGTTTGACACCCCTGCCTAAGACAGTGACAAGATACACAGATAGTCTGTGTGTGTGAAGTTTAATGACACTTAACCATATAGGTACATTCAATTTTACATTGTCTTCAAAGCCAAACAGTCCTGAAGGATAACATTTTTTAATTTTTTTCAAAACTATTTTTCTCAAATCTCTCAAACTTTAATAAACGAACAAAAATATCAATTTTTATTTAATTTTGATCTATGTTTAAATGAGTAAAATGACGTACTGTATGTTATGCAAATGTATACTAAGTGAAATGGGTGACATTATTTGAAGTAGCAGAAGTAAGTAATAATAATACAGAGGTACTTTATTGTAACCGTGGATACCATTGAGACATGTTTTATGAGATATAAGGTGGCGCCTGTTGCCAAGTAATGTGTCATTGGGGAGAGAAGCCTAAGCTGCAGTCTGCGGTAGTTACTGTAGGATTACATTATTACCACTCTATTGGATTGTTGTTCATTATTTCCCTGTAGTAGTGATTGTTGTGTGGCTGTCATTGTAGACATCTCAAGGCAGATTTCTGATCCTGATTACAATTTCTATGGTGAGATCGACGCTTGAAAACCCTAATGTGGAGCCTGAACTAGGGCTAGGGGATATATCGATATACGCGATATATTGCGGGTTTGTCTCTGCGATATAGAAAATGACTATATCGTAATATTCGAGTATACGTTCTCACGCAGTTGCTTTTAGCTGCGGGCATTACGCTACAGGCTCTTCTCACTCCTTGTGTCTCCTTCTCACAGACAGCGAGCGCAACTTCTTACATACGTCACGTCATACGTCACATACTGTCACGTCATACGTCACATACCTTTACGCCCTCGCCCAGCAGAGAGGTAGCAGCGTGGCTAACGTAAGCTGTGATGCTAGTGAAACCGTGCGAGGGATAATGCGAGAAAGAGATGGTGCGAATCTGGTAACAAATGAAGGAAACATTAATTCCCAAGGAAAACAGCACAGGGTCCATCGTCTGGCGGTGGTTCGGCTTCAAGGGGGACTATGTCGAACAAACAACCATAATTTGTCAAGTGTGGGGCACAAGCGTTGCTACCAAAAGTAGCATTACTGCTAATATGTAGCATTGTTTGAAAAGTCACCTGCTACTAACTTTAAGAAATACAGTTTTGGTAAATTGACTTAGTTGTGATTTCCTTCTGTGCATGAAAGTTTAAAATGAGCATATATTAATGCAGTATGAACAAGACTGTTTTAATGTAGACACATAGAATCATCATACTGCTGTGATTATGCATCAAGTGTTCATTTAAGGCTAAGGCAAAATACCGAGATATATATCGTATATCGCGATATGGCCTAAAAATATTGCGATATTTAAAAAAGGCCATATCGCTCAGCCATAGCCTTAACTCTAACTTGAGATTCTATTATGAAACCCTAACCTTATAATGAAGCACTAACACTAGTTTGAATTAGGGGCCCAAGCTTGTTACCCCAATTTATAACGCCCTGAGACTCACTGGCCTAAACTCTAATTTGGAACCCTAATATAAAACATTGTTGCCCTAACAATGCTGTAGGTTTTAGGAACTAAATAACATTACTGTACTACATATCTGTACTGTATGGCAAGTGTGCTGCACTTCTAAACGGGAGACTCTTGATGTTGCAATGACAGATTTTTTAGTAGAACTCTTGTGTTCGATCTCATTAGTGTGTATAAATATGTTATAGTGAGAAGGTAGTTACTGACCTACATTAGAGTGTCCGCCCTGAGATCGGTAGGTTGTGAGTTCAAACCCCGGCGGAGTCATACCAAAGACTATAAAAATGTGACCCATTACCTACCTGCTTTGCACTCAGCATCAAAGGTTGGAATTGGGGGTTAAATCACCAAAAATGATTCCCGGGTACGGCCACCGCTGCTGCTCACTGCTCTCCTCACCTCCCAGGGGGTGATCAAGTCAAATGCAGACAACAATTTCGCCACACCTAATGTGTGTGTGACAATCTTGGTACTTTAACTTTAACTCTCATACACAAGTCCCTACCTCGGCTCTCTATAACTTTTCAAATAATAGCTGCAAATCACACATTTGACCACCAGGTGGCAGGCTGCAATTAGGTACTGTGCTTGGCTGCTTGGAGCCTTGCACTTTAAGAAAATACATATTGTACACTACATATTTATTCCTAAAATTCGCAATTCTTTTTAGCTTGTTTTTCATTTAAAGTGTTCAAGGTACCTGGCAATTATGGAGGAGATAATGGGACAAAATTAAATTATTTATTAAATGATTTACTTAAATTTACTAATTAAAATTGGAATTAAATACTGTAAAAGTACATTTCATTTTTTAATAATTATATTAATAATGTTAATCATTAAGTCATTTCAATATTGATTTCATGATTCAATCAATTATATTGCAATTTAATGAATTTTGACAGGGCTTCATTAATTTATTTCATACTTCAAACTTCGCTTCATTAATTTATTGTATCTACCTAACTCGCCCTTCAAAGTCAGTGAGTTACTGACGCAAATTTAGTCCAGCGATTGCTCTTGTTCGAAGGCTGAAACTTTACAAGTCTTACACTTTCAGGCGAAGATATCAGCCAAGACTAATAACTAATAATTTATTTCTGAAATAATTCAATAATGAAATAATAAAATCAACAATTAACTATATAATTAATTATTTCTGTACACAATTAAATTATAAAATAATTAAATGAGCTTTTATATTAAGTAAATTAATGACACGTTTATGTATTTAATCACAATTGTAATTGATTATTAACACATTTAGGTAATCATTTAGAGATTTAGTTAATGTTGTGCCATTTGACCCTCCATTGAAAGGTGGTGTTTCACAACAAACGTTTACTGGTGACTGTGCTTGTTATTTTGGATTACACTGACTTGAACCGATGAGAAACAGTTCATAAATAATGCCGTCATCCTTATACTGTATAAGAGGAATATATTATAGTATTACTGTAACTATTGGGTTGAAGAAACAAAAATCATTATTTAATAGGGTACTATTTCCTTCCATATTCTACACTAGTTCATACATTAATCAATGTTTCTGTCAGTGTTTCTTCCTGTGATTTCCTAATGTATTGTTAGTGTCATTGTTTATTTTTTTTAATTCCTTTTTTTATTTATTTTTTAAAGATAATTATTACTTTTGTTTTTTCTTTTTTTCTATGACTATACCAGGTTAATATTTAAACACAGGAAGCAAAGAAACTATCATTAATTGCTGAGACAAGCAGAAAGTGTAGAATTAAATTAGTGTCTGCTCCTTTCCAGTCATGTTGAATTATCAAAGTGGAAACATGATCCTTAATGTAACTTGTTAAAAATGTTTGTAACTATCAAAATCATCACCTTTATCGCTGCTGTACGTTAAAAGAAAATTCATGATAGGAAAGCACACCGTACATTAAATTCCAATTAAATTTTATTACCATCAAAGTCATCAACTCTGTCAAGGAGTACATTACAGAGCCAACAAATAAATGCAAGAAAGGACCTACAGGTGGGGGCTGGTCCAGGCCAACTTTACATCAACAAACACTTTTGGGAATGTGTGGAAGATGACCAGACATGGAATACTACAGTGAGAAGTGAACTAGGCTTTAAACTGTGCAACAATAGTCATTTTCCATCTAAACAAACAGGATGAACTACAACAATCCACATAAATATCTTGAACACACCTAAATGCTTACACTTAACAGTATTACCTGCAAAATTGATCTTACAATTAACTCCAGCACAACTCAAGAGTGAACATGTTTAAATAATGTCTGCAACAAATAATTTAAGATTAGCATTTAAATAAATAGCTTCCGGTTTATCTAAAATACATATTCCTTAAATAACTAAGTAATATTTTGACAGCCTTTAGGTAATGTGTACAAACTTTTAAATTACCCTTTAGCTGCCTTATTTAATAAAAGCAACAACAATAATAGTTTATTTTCTACATCGTATCCTGTCTTAGGTCAAAAGTTCAGGTGAGCTGGAGCCTATCCCAGGTGACATTGTGGACAGATTGCCAATAAATCACATAATACATAGGGGTGTCCCGATGTGATAATGACATTGGTCCGATATTAACAAACCAAAAAACAATATTGGATGATATTAGCTAGCATCTTAAATGTCTGATGCAAGAAGTCCTGCAGCATGTTTACTTGCACAATGCTGGACAAGCCAGTTAACAGCTAAATGTCATCTAATAAGTACACTTTTTTGGTATTTTAATTCAAGTCATTTAAAAAAGGTAAACAATGTAGGCTATAGTCTACTAGGAGCTAGCAGCTACTCAACACACTGGCAGGAAAAATGCTTTGCAATCAGAAGTCAAGATGAAAAGCAAATATTAAAATCAATTTATTATAAAATCATTTCAAAAAAGGTTTCAATGAAAAAAAATTTATTGGAATAGTTTTTTGTAACATTGAGTTAAGAATTGCAGTTACATGTGGTCAACATTCCCTCTATGGTGCGCGCCTGCGCAATTGCGCATTGCTCACACGCCCTGTGACAACAGCAAATCTATGCTGCGCACAAAATCAAGTCCAATCTGAAAAATTAATAAAATAAACCGATAACAATTTGTTCTGTATGATTTTGCAATGCAGTTGTGAGTAACAGGTGACGACAAGTGGCCAGATCAGAGAAAACAATGTTTCAACACTGTTAAATTATTACATCTGCAGAAATGCTTTAAAGAGGGCAGGAATTCCATCCATCACTTTTTTGGGAAAAACTGTTTGTCGGCCGTAACCACAACAAAAACATGGTAAAAAAACACAAACTTTTATCTACCACAACTGGTCATTGTTTGCCGAACAAACCAGGCTTAAACCAAATCTTAGTCATTTGTCATGTCTGCAGAATCCGTTCTCCCTCTCTCTCACTTGCGACAGCGCACACACTCACCGAACTTCGCCAGTGATGCATTTACGGCCACACAAAAAGTCGAATAATTCTAACACCACACAAAGTTTCAATTCCAGATCGTTGCACTATGTCTCCCCAAACAGATGTGCTTATTCTAGTGTCATTTATTAAGAATTTTAATCATGGAACGCTGTTTCTAGATTACGTTTAGTAAATTACATCACATGGCCAAAGAGAATACCTTTTTGAGGAAAGTTCTGTGGTCAGATGAAACAAAAATTGAGCTTTTTGGCCAAAATACCCTGCAATGTGTATGGAGGAGAAAAGGTGAGATCTTTAACCCCAGGAACACCCCCCTACCGTCAAGCATGGTGGTGGTAGTATTATGCTCTGGGCCTGTTTTGCTGCCAATGGAACTGGTGCATTACAGAGAGTAAATGGGACAATGAAAAAGGAGGATGACCTCCAAATTCTTCAGGACAACCTAAATTCATCAGCCCGGAGGTTTGGTCTTGGGCGCAGTTGGGTGTTCCAGCTGGACAATGACCCCAAACACACGTCAAAAGTGGTAAAGGAATGGCTAAATCAGGCTAGAATTAAGGTTTTAGAATTGCCTTCCCAAAGTTGTGACTTAAAGGTGTGGACAATGCTGAAGAAACAAGTCCATGTCAGAAAACCAACAAATTTAGCTGAACTTTTTTCAAGAGGAGTGGTCAAAAATTCAACCAGACGCTCGTGGATGGCTACCAAATGCGTCTTATTGCAGTAAGACTTGCCAAGGGGTTATGTAGCCAAATATTAACATTGCTGTATGTATACTTTTGACCCAGCAGATTTGGTCACATTTTCAGTAGACCCATAATAAATTCCATCCATTTTCTACCACTTTTCCCTTTCGTGGGTTCATAAATGTACCAAACTTCATGAATGTTTTTGTGACCAACAATTATGTGCTCCAATCACTCTATCACAAAAAAAAATAAGATTTGTAGAAATTATTGGAAACTCAAGACAGCCATAACGTTATGTTCTTTACAAGTGTATGTCCAACTTTTGACCCCGACTGTATATTAAACAGAAATAAATGTGATCTCTGAAAGGAATGCAAATTGTTTCCAAAGCTAGACACCCACTTAGACATAAAACACTATAGTACACAGCTCATGAAAAACAGGATTGTTTTTCTTATATTCATTTAAGTGAGCCAAATCACTCATATCAGAAGAAAACATTTAATAAAAATGACTGCTGTCATTTGATTATTAAAATAAAACATTTAACTTATTAAGTCAGCTTTTGGACAGGTGTGCTGTTGGTGTGGCCATAGTGTGCACGTCTGATGTTGCTCACATGTGCTCCACTGAATGCTCAGGGAGTTTTTGTGTTTGCTCACACATGAACAACTAGAGGGAACATTGCATGTGGTACAATATTTTTTCCGTCAAAATCGAATGTATGATTTGTTCCAATATCGTATCGGGTCAATAGCGGTATCAACCAATTAAGAACATCAAAGGCAAAAACTTCTATCGGGACACCCCCAGTAATAGGACTGATCGCTGTTAGCACTCGATCAAGTGAGGACTCACAGACATACACGTGTAGTGGCGGGTCAAGGTTCCTGGGCGGGAAACCCACTGTCGACGTGTGCACACAAACACATCTTGTGGCAATCAGTTTCTGCAGCCTGTTAGATATTGCTTAATATCCTGCGACAAGTAAGGGTACATAACTGTTTAAAGCATGGAGTGAACTACATGTTTTCCAGACTATAAGCCACACTGGTTTTTAAGCAGCACTCACTTAATTTTAGAAGAAAAAAAAACATATTTTCATGTATATAAGCTGCAGATATAGGTTGTGTTCACCTGAAGTCTTATCTGGCTCATATGTGAGACTCGGAGTGGTGGGCCAGCGAGCGTTCGTTGTCATAGCGTCCTGGACGGCCTTTATCCTTTCTCGAAGAAAAATGTCCTATGCTTGCTTTGTTTTAGGCTGTTAGAAACGTTCAAAATGTGAAAAGCATAACAGTTTCTTCAGAGTTCCTCAAGAGCTAATCAAGAAGGGCGAAAGAGTGCAAGATCTTACGAAAAACTATGAGAAAAAGGCAGGGGAGCAGATCGAGTTTGCAGCGATCACTTTGTTAAAGATTTGTTCAATATACTTTTAAAATGTAAGTATATTTGTATGTTATCTTGTTTCAGAGTTCTTGAAAGACATTTTTGTTACGAGTGTTTCGTAAAGTACCAACTCGGCCAATCTAAACAAAATAAATTAAATGTGAGCAAAACTTAAGAGTTAAGCTTTTACAACAGGCAGCAATCATAAATGAAGCTTTCAGCACATACGAAACATTGACATCTGCAGTTATCCATCCATCCATCCATTTCTACCGCTTTTCCCTTTTGGGATCGCGGGGGGTGCTGGAGTCTATCTCAGTTATATTTTGATAAAGACGGGGGGAAAACATGCGTACTTGTAAATGATGCGTGCAACAACAATAAGGCAACAAACATGAAATGAAACCGTATCCATGTAAAAACGATGCATGATTTACCTGGGAGGGTCTTGATACCAATTTCCTTGACACAGTCACACACAAAGAAGTTGTTGGTCTCCTTGCTTTTCCAAGTTTTCATCTGTTTTGTCATGTGAAATTACATCTGGAGAACAAGATTGTTTGACATGTCTCGGAGCTCCAAGACGGATAATCCTTGATAAGACTCTACAAAGCTTTTTTTTTTCCCTTTGCATATTTTGATTTCTTTGCTCGTATCTGCTTTTGGTGGTAAAATCTAGGCCTTTTGCGTACTCAGATAGTTTGCACTGGGTTTGCTGCACAGTTGGTGGCCCACCACTTCGTTTACTTCTGTTTAAAAGTCAGGTGATGGAATACAACCTGTGAAATTAGATATTTACATGGAAATATTTTGCAAATGTTTTATTTGAGTACGTAATTGTTTTCAAATGGCTGATCAAAATAAAACAGAAAAGTAATTGTCTTTATTCATCCTTAATGAGATGAATAAGATTTTCTCTCTTTTTTTTTTTTAAATTAGGTTCAAGACATTTATCTGGATTCTTCTGCCTTTCAGTTTGTAAACACTGAGTTTGAACAGTTTCTTAAAGTAGATAATTTTAGTGCATTGTTTTGTTTATTTGCTTAATCCATTCTAAAGTTTGCCGTTAGTGAAGAAAAATCCATAGAATAGCCGCACCTTGTTAAAACCACTTGGTTCAAAGCTTGGGAAAAGTTTGTGGCTTATGGTCCGTAAAATATGGTCAATACTAATGACTGAAATATAATAAAAGGAGATGTAACCGTAAAGAACTCCAATGATTGGTGGAAACATCCAAAATCAGTAAAAATTAAGTGGCTTAATGCACATGTTTAAAGTTAGTTTAAGACTTATGGCACAGGAGTCAGCTGGCTAAAACAAGTGCACTGTAAAACCACTTCCATATACAGTGATTAATCTACTGTGGTGTTTTTTTTTGTTTTGTTTTGTTTTGTTTTTTAGAAGAAAAAAAAAGCTACAAATTAATTCGGATGCATAGAACTGCCATGTGATGAAAACAAACACAAACCAGAAGAAGAAACACAACAAGTTCAATGTGTAAACAGAACAAAGTAGTAGTAGTGCGCCTTAGTCAACCAAGTGAATGCTTTGTGAGAATGCATGCTCTTTTAGCTACTTCTACAAAGTTCTCTTGTGTACACAATCTTTACACCATGAGGTTATTTCCTGAGCAGGAAGTTAAGCAGATGGTTTTTTGTGCTTCGTATGTACAAGGCCCCCAAAAACTCACATCGTTGTGAGGCACAGTAACTGTTAAGTACAGACTGTACTGTAAAAAATAAATAAATATAAGACAAGCAAACTTTCCTTGTTAGGAATGTTCTCCTTTCTGTACAGTAGACCTGTACAGTCTAAACTTGTCTTCTGATTTTAAGAACAAAAAGTGGTTTTCTAAGTGCGCTCAATAAAAAGGAATATTTATTTCATTTTTCTTTTTCTTTTTTTTTAACCAGAAAAGGGATTTTAACTGTAAGCCATGGTTTGTGTGTGTGGAATATATTTCGTACCATGTGACCTATTAGTTTTATATTTATATATATATATATATATATATATATATATATATATATATATATATATATATATATATATATATATATATATATATATATATATATATATATATATATATATAAAATACAACTGAAAAAAGATTTTCATTTCAATGCAATGCGGAGCACTCAGGTAAATTAGCACATAGCCATCATGAGATGATGCTAATGCTGCGAGAGAGAGAAGCAGAGTCAGTGTCACCATGCTAGCAGCTATTGTACAATGTGCAGGATTGAGGGTACAATGAGGACCTTAGCCTTGCTCATCCCTGGTCTCAGTATCCAACGTGTCTCCATTACACCGTGATGTGGTTTCTGCTTCCTGTGGCGGTGGGTTCTGCTGCTGTGGCTCTGCCTTGCCGTCCGAGGCCTCTGGTACCGTTTTGTCTTGCTCTGGGACTACTTCCTGTGGTGTGGCGGTAGCAGGTGAAGGCATGGAAGGGTCTGCAGCGTCCTGAGGAGCCGCGGGATCCCCCGTGGTGGCCTTGGCGGTACTTTGCTCTGTTGCCCTCAGCCTCTTCATGATGGTGGTGACCCGCACGGCTTTCTGTGGAAGGCGGGAGGATTCTTATTGGAAAGATTTAGAAGCAGTTATGTTCATGTCGAGATGTTACTGGCACAATATCACCTTCATGCCATTGTGGTAGACGGCGCCGTTTGACTTCATTTAAAAAAAAAACTGTTATTGAATCGTTAGAGGCTACCATAGATGCCATCATTTAGATTTTAGGCCAAATCGATGAACTTCAATTTAGACCATGGGTTGTACTTGTACAGCGCTTTTCTACCCCTTTTTAAGGAACCCAAAGCGCTTTAACAGTATTTCCACATTCGGCCATTCACACACACATTCACACACTGACTAATGTATCTAATAGCAGCATGGGTGTCGCCTAAACCTCAAAAAGCATCAAACTATAAATGTTTAGGGCAGGGGTCACAAACCTTTTTGAAACCAAGAGCTACTTCTTGGGTACTGATTATTGCGAAGGGCTACCAGTTTGATACACACTTAAATAAATTGCCAGAAATAGCCAATTTGCTCAATCTACCTTTAATAAATAAATCTATATATATTAAAAAATGGGCATTTCTGTCTGTCATTCCGTCGTGCATTTTTTTCCTTATACGCAAGTTTTTTTTGTCAAGAACAAATTATGAAAAAAAACACTTAATTGAACGGCTTAAAAGAGGAGAAAACACACAAAAAAAATGAAAATTTTATTTTGAAACATACTTTATCTTCAATTTCGACTCTTTAAAATTCAAAATCCAACCGAAAAAAATGAAGAGGAAACACTAGATAATTTGAATCTTTTTGAAAAAATTAAAAGAATTCGTGGATCCTCATTAGTAATTTTTCCGGATTAAGATTAATTTTAGAATTTTTAATGACATGTTTTAAATAGGTTAAAATCCAATCTGTATTTTGTTAGAATATATAACAAATTGGACCAGGCTATATTTCTGAAAAAGACAAATCATTATTTCTTCTAGAGTTTCCAGAATTTTTTTAAAAAAGAAATTCAAAATACTTTGAAATAAGATTTAAATGTGATTGTTTTAGCTTCTGTTCATTGAAAAAACAGAAGCTAAAATGAGGAATTCAATTAAAACATTTGTATTATTCTTTACAATAAAAAAAATAAATAAATTACTTGAACATTGATTGAAATTGTCAGGAAAGAAGAGGAAGGAATTTGAAAGGTAAAAAGGTATATGCGTTTAAAAATCTTAAAATCATTTTTAAGGTTGTATTTTTTTCTCTAAAATTGTCTTTTTGAAAGTTATAACAAGCAAAGTAAAAAAATAAATGAATGTATTTAAACAAGTGAAGACCAAGTCTTTAAAATATTTTTTGGGATTTTCAAATTCTATTTGAGTTTTGTCTCTCTTAGAATCAAAAATGTTGAGCAAAGCGAGACCAGCTTGCTAGTAAATAAATACAATTTAAAAAATAGAGGCAGCTCACTGGTATGTGCTGCTATTTGAGCTATTTTTAGAACAGGCCAGCGGGCGACTCATCTGGTCCTTACGGGCTACCTGGTGCCCGCGGGCATCGCGTTGGTGACCCCTGGTTTAGGGTATCAAAAAAGGTCCAGCGTTGAACCACAAAAAAATAATTACAAATATAAAGTTGAAATGATTGTCTTGAGACTGCTCAGATTATGTTGTTTTAGTTAAAGATCAGTCGTGTGAATACTTTGCCCAGAACTAAGAGCAGTAAATTCCCTGCACAGTACAGGTGAAAGCTAGAGAGATGTTCCTACTTTTCACAAGTACCACTGATCTTCCAACACCACACTAGACCACACCAACAGGCCCAACAAGCAGCATTACCAAGTGGAACACTACGTGCATCTTTCAGATTAGTTTTCAAAAGCTTAGCTCAAATGTGGCTATAGTTGAGGGACTTACCTTCCATTTGGCTCTAGCAAAGTTCTTTTCTATTTGTGCACATACATGTTCTTTGATGTTTTTATCTGATGCTGCGCCACCGGAGATCCTGTTTTTATAAAGCACACAAGCCCATTTTGTAATTCACACAGAATGTGATTTGTATGATATCCGTGGTCTACCATTCATGGTTAATAGCCTCCTGAGCTGTCAGTCTCTGGTCCTGATCCACTTCCATCAGACGTGCAACCAAACTCTTAGCTGTCAGAGGGAAATAACACAGGAAAAAAAATAACAAAAGGGTGTATTCTCCCATTGTATTTATGTACAGTATATACAACCTGTGGAAATAAATGACGGAATCACTAGACTTGAACGATGTTCAGTCAGTTGTTTATTTTTATGGGTAAAAAGGGTAACAGACATGACATATAATCACATTCATTTCAAATGGCAACATTCTGGCTTTAAGAAACACTAAAATAAATAAATAAAAAAAATTTTGTAAACAATTTCATTATTAGATCAAGCAGAGTGAAACATTTGAGGAAAAAAATTATGAAAAACAAACACTCCGACACCACGATTTTGCTCCAAAGTTCAATGATTGATGTTGTCAGATAATTATTAGATTCAACATTCTTTCGATTGATTGAATAAATAATAAGTTTCCAGAATGTCAATGTAAACTTGTGCATTTAAAAAAGATGTAATGACCGCCATCTCCCCTGCCATTACCTGACACACAGCCCCATATCATCAATGATTGTGGAAATTTGTGTGTTTTCTTCAGGCAGACGTCTTCATAAATCTCTTGGTAACGGCACCAAACAAGTTTCGGCGTCATCACTTTGCAATTCATTACTAAATATGACCTTCATCCAGTCATCCATAGTTCACAGTCCAAGTTAGCTTTTCTTCAGCCCATTGTAGTCTTGTTTTTTATTGTTTAGGTGTTATTGAAGACTTTATTATCTTTTCTGTTTTTAAATTCCAATTTCTTTCGGCGGTATCTTACTGTTTGGTCACAGACTAGTTTCCGTTCATTTGTTTTGCTGGGCATTTTCCGTTTTCAAGACATATTGCTTAACATTTTCTGTCTCGATGATTTACTGTTTTCTTTTGTTTACCAGTATACTCACCTTTTACAACCACCGCCAGTTGTTTGTTCAGATTTTAGACACATCTGGCTCTGAACAATCAACATCTTTTGCAACATTGCACAATGATTTACCTCCTTGAAGAAGTTGGATTATCCTTTCCTTTGTTTCAATTGACATCTCTGGTGTTGGAGCCATGATTCATGTTAACTACCTGCTGCAACAGCTCTCCAAGGTATGACCACTGCTTTTGAACTGCAGACTAATGAATATATTTAATCTAATGCAGGTGCTATCTTTGGAAATTACATTTTACAGAGTGATTTAATCTTCAGAATTGAGCAATTCCATCACTTTTTCACTCTGATTTAGAAATAAAACTGTTACTGACTACCGCAATATATATTATTGATTTCAAAGTGTGTTTCTTAAAGCCAGAAAGATGCCATTTGAAATTACTGTACTTTTGTGTCATGTTTCTTAACTGCTTTTTTTGGAGAAAATTAAACCCCTAAAAGAACATTCTCAAAGTCAGGGGATTCCATAGGTTATGCAAGGGATTTAATTCAGCTGAAATATGGCGGTACCTAACTTTTTGTTGGTAATTTGTTCCAAAAGGTTTGACAAACACAGAATAGTACGAAAACCAAATACATTTTTGTAAATCCAATTAATGTGTTCCAAAAACCCAAACAAATTAACAAGAAAAACATTTTCTGGAGGAGAAAAATACACATACTTTTATACATGTACAAACAAAATGGATAAATAAAGAAAGAAAAGCCACACAGACATCTACATTATGTACTTTGCTATGAGTTCTATTTTGAATGCAATAATGTTTCTCATTATCTTTATCAAAGTGCTGGCTCTCGCAAATTTATTTGGCCACATGGTGGGCTTCTTTGCAGTCAAAAAGTCCCCAACGTGTGTGATTCTTTTTTTTTAGCACATGGGCAAACAGACTAGTTTGTTAGGCGCAATGGTCGGCCACACACTAACTGGTACATCATAGGAAAATCCAGTCTACATTTTGGTGAAAATGTTCGTGTTACCACTGCATACATAGGGCTGCGAATCTTTGGGTGTCCTACGATTCCATTCAATATCGATTCTTGGGGTCGCGATTCGATTATACATCGATTTTTTTCGATTCAACGCAATTTTTGATTCAAAAAGGATATTTTTCCGATTCAATACGATTCTGTATTCATTCAATACATAGGATTTCAGCAGGATCTACCCCAGTCTGCTGACATGCTAGCAGAGTAGTAGTTTTTTTTTAAAAAGCTTTTATAATTTTAAAGGACGATGTTTTATCAACTGATTGCAATAATGTAAATTTGTTTAACTATTAAACAAACCACAAATGACTTATTTTATCTTTGTGAAAACATTGGACACAGTGTGTTGTCAAGCTTATGAGATGCGATGCAAGTGTAAGCCGCTGTGACACTATTGTTCTTTTTTTTTACATTTTTATAAATGTCTAATGATAATGTCAATGAGGGATTTTTAATCACTGCTATGCTGAAATTATAACTAATATTGATACTGTTGTTGATAATATTAATTTTTGTTTCACTACTTTTGTTTTGTTCTGTGTCGTGTTTGTGTCGTCTCTCAATTGCTCTGTTTATTGCAGTTCTGAGTGTTGCTGGGTCAGGTTTGGTTTTGGAATTGGATTGCATTGTTATGGTATTGCTGCGTATCGGTTAGTTGGATTGATTAAAAAAAAAAAAAAGAATCGATTTTGAATCGCACTATGTGAGAATCGCGATTCATATTAGAATCGATTTTTCCCACACCCCTAACTGCATAGATATTAGTCATTATTTGTCTTTACTGTGCTAATTTCAACAGAAGCATACCTGAATCAGAGATTTCATCCCAGTATGGAGAATCAAACTCATAATCGCCTGCGAGGATCTTTCGGAACAGGTTCTTGTCATGATTTTCATAATCCTCTTCATCACTCTCATCATAAAAAGGAGGATTGCCCGAAAGCCTGTCGTTGCAACAAGAAAAGAACAGCTCTTTATGTTGACACTTATAATACTAATGTATTCCAGGTGACTGGAAAGGAATCAGTGTAGGTTTTTGTGGATGCTGAAGTAATCAATGCAGTAACTCACAATATGTACATAATGACGCCTGTTGCCCAGCAGTCCACTGGCTGACCGTATCGCTGTCTGCCAACCACTTCTGGAGCTGCAACACAGAAACTAGATTTAAGTCCACATCGCTCTGTATGTTGTGTTTGTCATAAACTTGAACATCTTACCCAGGTACTCTGGTGTCCCGCAGGGGTCTTTGATTAATCCATTCTCCAACTTGGCAAGATGGAAGTCACTGATGACTATTTTAGAGTGCTTCAAGCGGTTGTAGTAGACCAAATTCTCTAACTGCGGCAAATGGAATTTAAATATGAGTAAGTAGTAAGAAACAATTTTAAGTAGACAGGAAGAAGTCTTAAATATCTGTTAAAACAAATAGGCAGCGGTAATACTGGTCCCCTTGTCCTCTACAGCAGGATTACCACTGCGCTCATTATAATGCCAGATGGTCCAGCAGTATGGACTCAATATGGAGACCGCAAATATACTATTTTTTTTTTACAAATTACAACTGAAAATTCGTGGGCATAGGAAAATATTCGAGTCATTATAAAGTATATGCTCACTGTTTCCATTTTCAATAAGTAGGGATAGGAAGATTTGAAAATCCAATAACATGTTTATCGTGACCAAAATGATCACAGTAATCATTATTGTCGTGGTATAAAAAGTGCTTATACACATTCTTAAATCTTTAGACCAAGTAATTTTTTAAACAATTAAATATATAGAGACACAGTTACAAAACCCACAATTTTATTTGTTTTGTGTTTCGTATGCTTTTTCAGTCTTAGTATTTTATGTTTTAATGGCTAAACTTTTATTGTTTTAAATATTGGTTTGTTCTGTAGCACTTAAGAACTTATTTAAATCAAAAGTGCATAACAAATAAAATCTATTATTATTTCTGGCAGACGTCGCGGTATCCAACTCTGGTCTTTGAACACACCGTGAGAACACCTTCGTCTCTTATTTTTTGGTGTGTAGAATGATTACTCGCTTCTAAGAGAGCAGAGCTTGTAGGTTCAATGTGCAAATTGAATGGCTTAGTTGCTCAGACGGTAATGTGTTTTTACAAGTTTAGATTGAGGTATGTTGTTTCTTAAAGGGGAAAGACGTTAATGTCTCTTGTTTTCACGTTAATATGTAAGCGATCCCCCGTCAGGCCAAGATTTTATCAAAGTGCAGTTATCATTTATGGTCTTTCGATAATTTTAATTAAAAATGGTAATATTAGCCACAGTTATCATTAATACTGTCTATCGTCACATCCCTAGTAGTCAGGAATTTTTATATCCAGTAGAATTAGTTTCACCGAGAACAATTGTAGGTATGACAAACACTAGTCTATTTATTATCTGTTTGGAGACGGGCAATAATTTTTACACCTACTGGCTATGATAATTGATTAAGTAAACTGAATGATTTGTTATTAAACACTCACATAATAAAATGCCTTGGAGACTTTTCCTGTAAGTAATATGCAACTTTGACTTTTTAATACTTGTTTATATTGCTTTCGACAGCAATATTGCTCAACTAAGACATTAATTTCATATGTCTAGCTTCTGTGCTATGGTGTTCTAAGCTGTTGTGTAGTTGCTAGCTCCTAGTACCCTTAAGGCTTGCCGTGTTTACCATTTGTAAATGACTTCAGTAAAATACCAACCATTGGAAGACACTAGCCTAGGCCTTAGCCCAAGGCAGTTAGTTAATATTAACATTTATTATAAGCACTAAATTGGAATTGGGCACTTTGGCTTGCAATGTAAATCTAGTCATAGCACACATTTTAAATCTCTAAGTATCTTTGATATTACCTTCAGGTTTCTGTGAACAATGTGCAGGGAGTGGAGGTAGGCAACAGCTTCCAACACCTGGCGCACCACGTTGCTGGTGTCCCGCTCTGAGTAATAGCCTTGATCAAGGATCCAGTCGAACACCTCTCTGCCTGTTGCACTGTGGATGCACAGGAAGTCCATTGTCATGTCCGACATTTGTGCAGGTGCTTAAAAAAGTTTGCTTGTAGATATAAGTAACTAAAGGCGGTGGCTATAAATCACACGTCTTCCTGCTGTGCCATTTATATTTAGGCAATTAGCAAAAGTTCTCATACTGTATGTTGGGCTGTGGCTCATGCTGAGTACAGTATTTGATAAACAAACTGAGTGAGAAAAATAATTTTGTTCTTGTTGATGATTAACTTACAGTTCAAGGAAGAGGAAGTATTCCTTTTTAGTCTCAAAGACATCCACCAGTTGGAGAATATTTGGATGCTTCACCCTTAAGAAATGACAAAAAATGAATACATGAAATGGTTGTCATTTCATGCAAAGACCAAAAAAAAAACAAGCACCTATTGGTAAAATATTTTTGGTATTTAGTACACAAGTGAATGAAACAATATTGATAATGAATTATATAATTCAGTTGGGAATTAGCTAAATAACCCAATGTATTTTTTTTGCCTAGTGTATCATTAAGTGAGTTGATTCATTGAGTGCAGAATCGCTCCGCAGACTGAATATGGCCTGGAAAAGACCAATTATGCAAAGTGAAAGTCAAACTAAGTGATTAGCAATAAGGGGAAGTTGCTATCTGCGGTTTAAAAGGGGAGCAGTTCGGAGCCTAATTGTGGTTTCCTTCACTGATTAACAATATTACATTAATTAAGACATGAATGAGCGCCTCTTCTCCTCACTAATAGCATTTGCCAGCAATTATCCACAGCCTTTGACAATAACAAACTGTTTATTTCTTCCTCGCTGATGATTAAAATATAAACAAGCATATCAAGCGTCACTTATTGCTGAATTGTGTTGTGTACTAGTAGAATGGAGGAGTGAGAAATATGGTTGTGTTTAGATGTCAAAAGGTGGTGTTTTGGCAAAGCGCTTCATAGTGGTGAGTAACCACTAATATTTATCACAGTAACAGATCATAATTAGGAGTCAATATGCACTGTGGGAGCAAACCTCGACAAACATGTCTTGTTTTGCTGTTATTAAAAATGTCCACATAATACAATAATGAATTTAAGGGAGCCCACAATACAAACCGAGCAACTGCACGATTAGAAAACATTGTTTAGTTTATATATTTAAATAACATTTAAATAAACTTACATTTTTAAAATGAGGATTTCATTTTTTGCTGCCTTGCGGACCTTCCTTCCATCCTTTTTCAGGAACTTTTTGCACGTGTACATTCTCATCGTAGTTTTGTCCTTGGCTCTGAATATCTCACAGAACTCCTCCCTGGACAAAAAAAACAGTGACATTTGGGTATGTTAGGACATAAACAAGTTCAGTGGGAACTCTAAAGTTGTATGCGTTTGAGGTTGCACATTGCACGATTTGACCAAATTCTTAGGAATAATTGCAAACGTTCCAGACAAATCAAAAGATCTGCAATCAAGCATGATGTCATACAATAGCTTAGTTTATTTTGTAAGGCACCTCAGTTTTTTAAGCTTCTGACCATTCACCAAAATGTGGTCAAATCAGCAATATGTTGACAATGATGATAAATAGAACATATTAATCTTGCAGTAATATATGTTTACTTTTTGTTATACAAAAGTAAAATTGTTGCTATAACACTCGGGATAAAAGTGTAATAAATCAAATCAATTTTCTGACTTTGTTTGTTTGTTTGATCTGGGCTGATATCTAATTTTCCATACTTTGAGTTGTTCGCAGAAACCTAAATACTTTTTATGCAATGTTAAAACCATATTCATTAATTGTAGTGATAACCTGTCATTCATTATTTTACTAGAATAGTAATTGCAATCATAACATCATTAATTAGGCCCATATGCTAATCATGTGGTCCTGATACGAAGTACGCATAGATAAGTGGGTTCGGGTAGACTCTGGTGTAAACTTAAAGAAGATAGAGGAAATGAAATGAATAGTCCCACATTGTGGCATACATTAAATATTTACATATACAAATATTAAATAAACAAAAATATTTTTCAAAACAGACAAGTGAGGAAAGAGAACATATTTGAAAATATAACTTCCATCATTGACTGACATCTGTGGACTGGTTGTATGTGTATGAAAAGAGAGATATTGATCTTGACATTTCATTAACTATGTGATGTTCTCTCAACAGATGAGACATTACCTTCTTCAAAGACTTTTAGATAAATTTCAATTGGCATTTTCCACAACTCCACTACATTTGGACTTTATAGAATTTGTCAACAGCAGCTGTATCATCTTGATACATATTGACGATGACCCGCCCTGCTATACTTATGATTGGCCCTGAGCTTGTTTCTCCTGACTAATCAGAAAGGAGGGGCCGTGTAAGAACAACCGCCCACAAAAAGCTCAAACGAAGACGGCGCGCGCGCACAAAGGAACCACACGCGCGCAAAAGGGTGTCGCGAGTGTGCACGAAGTGGAGAACCAGCGCGCGATAACAGTTTTTATGCGCTTGGATTTTTGGCACTAATGTGACACCATTTGTACCTTGCCCCATCCTTTTTTGTGAAAGACTGAGCATTTTTTGTGAAGCTGTTTTTATACCCAGTCATGGCACCCACCTGTTCCCAATTAGCCTGCACACCTGTGGGATGTTCCTCAACTTTATCAGTATTTATTACCAACTTTCCCAACTTCTTTGTCACGTGTTGCTGGCGTCAAATTTTAAAGTTAATGATTATTTGCAAAAAAAAAAAAATGTTTATCAGTTTGAACATCAAATGTTGTCTTTGTAGCATATTCAACTGAATATGGGTTGAAAATGATTTGCAAATCATTGTATTCCGTTTATATTTACATCTAACACAATTTCCCAACTCATATGGAAACCGGGTTTGTAACAAATAATAAATGATGATAATCTTTTGTTAGGATTTTTGTCCACTAAGTGTTCTTAACTCTCAAATAATATGAAACAATATAATCGTTGAGTCAGTTGACAACCCGCTTTAATTTACTATATCCATTCATTCATTTTCTACCGCTTGTCCTGTTTGGGGTCGCAGGGGGTGCTTGAGCCTATCTCTGCTGCTTTCGGGCGGAAGGCGGGGTACACCCTGGACAAGTCGCCCCCTCATCGCAGGGCCAACACAAATTGACAGACAACATTCACACTCACATTCACACACTAGGGCCAATTTAGTGTTGCCAATCAACCTATCCCCAGGTGCATGTTTTTGGAAGTGGGAGGAAGCCGCAGTACCCGCAGGGAACCCACGCAGTCATGGGGAGAACATGCAAACTCCACACAGAAAGATCCTGAGCCTGGGATTGAACCCAGGACTACTCAGAACCTTGGTATTGTGAGGCACATGCACTTACCCCTGTTTCACCGTGCTGCCCCTAATTCACTATATATTTTTATTTATTGATGAAATTAGATTTTATAAACAATTTAAAATATGTTTGTAAATATCTTACATATTTTTACAGATTCACATTCTTACTATTAAACGTATTGCAAAACCATTGAGCCTGCGGACATCAAAAATAACCAAATTATAAATAAACATGATGGGACTAACTACACGAAAATATCATCAAATTCCTACATTTTAATGATAAACTAAATGTACATTAAATAACAGACTGTACATTATTTAATGTGCAGCCAAAGACTTACTGCTGTGGAAGTATTACCAAAAACAACAAACTTGCACAATACTATACTGTACATTGAGAACTAAATATAGCCAGTGGTGCATGATGTCCAGTTTAGTTGACACTTAAGTAATCCCAATTTTTTTCAGGTACAAAAGCAATACTCCTGGCACCTCTTCTCAACATCAAAACTAAATTAGATACGATGTGTGTGTATTTGCAAAGCTAAAAACACCGGGTGTACTCGGTGTGTTGTCCTTGAACCAAACAACGTGATTCGATCTTGATATTATTATAAGCACAAACGCAGACAAAATAATTTTGTATTTATAACGGCACCGTGAACACTAGTGTGTGTGTGTGTGTGTGTGCCAATGTTTACATCACCGAGTGGTAACCTGTTTACTCGCTTCCTTGCTCATGGAAGGAAGCGAGTAAACCGTGAGAGGCATAAATCATGCCTTTTACCTATATATGTAATCTGACAAGTTGGTACACTTTGACAGCCAATTTAAACCTGGTAATGGTGAGAATGGATAGAAAAGACGCGTGGTTCCACACCCCTTTTCTGTACTATAACAAGATTCTACCAGTCGGCATCCCAGTGTACAGTAAGTGATATTTTATTATGTTTGTTGGCTCTCGTGAGGTTCCACTGTACCTTGGTGTAGACAACTTGTAAACCATTCTCAAAATTCAGAGCATTGATTGTTGCAGTACTCACGATTTAACAATTTGACCCATATCATATTTGTCCGTCACATCCGAAGGACTGTGGTAATCCTTCTTTTCTCCGATTGTTAAACAGCCAAATGGCATGGCCACTCCTGACCTGTGGTGACAGACAGAGGGAGATAGAGACAGATGTAATGAGGTCAAGGTATGATCATCATAAACTACAGTTCAACTAAGCTTTACAGTGGGTCAGAATATTCTAGTAAGTGATGACTTAGCACAATGTTTCAGCTACAGATATTCCTGTAATAAAAAAAACGACTTTTAAAAGACAACCAGGAGCTTAATCAACATCATTAATAGCTTGTAGTTACACTGAAGACATTATTTACAGTACATGGAAACACATTTATAAAAAGAGGCTGGATCTGGATGAGTATATCTGTTTTTGCCTCGATCAACACATTTTGGTTTAATGACCTACACATGTCTATCGATTTCTGCTAACAACACAATAGAGCAGCCACTTAATTAAATGGGACTTAATCAAACAGCTGATTGCTAGGAAAACATTTCATTACACAATCAAAGTGATCAACATTGACAAACCACTTGAAAATGATTGACATAAGTTAATATTGTCACAGTTTACCACACATTTCAAACATGCATACAGTTACAATATGATACATCACATTTTACAGTTTCTTATTACATGTCCGAAAAAGCGTAGGAAGAAGCAGAATTTTTCATCCTACCCATTTAAGTTTCATAGAAATTGCTAACACATGTGTTTGTTGATTTCCTGTGCTCAATTTCTAACATAAACAAATACACAGATAATCAGTAAAGTTCACAAGGTTTCTGCAGGGCATTAAGAAGAATTAAAAGTCATTAAATCGATTTAGCAAAAATTAAGGTCTTGGATGACATTAAACCGCATTAAATACAATGTCCAGCGGCATTAAAAATGTAACACAATTCTAGGACTGGGTCGGCAGTCACTACGTCTGTCAATGAAACGATACATGGAAATGAACTTAATAACGTTGCAGTCTTCGATGAATTGCTACGTCTATCTTTGTTTGTTTTCTTCATCTCTGACTTTAAAACGGGTTACAAGAGATCTTGTAAGATTTGAAAGCGGGGAAAGTGCTACTCTAAAGTGGCCACCCACCTGGATGGCAAAATAAAACGGTTTTGCCATTCTTTGGTTAATGTAGTCCTTAGTTCTGACATCATGTCATGTTAATGAGGAAGCTGAGCTTGTTTTATACCAGACTTCTCTATTTCACTCGTCTCCAGTTCAACACACATGAGCTAACTTGGCTAACATTAACTACCGGTGGCCGAGGATGGACAAACAAGGCAATTCTCACAACAGCCCTCAACTTGTATTCTTTGACATTCTCGAAGTAAATAAATAGTGCCTTCAGCTACTTTATACATAACTTCCTATCTACTGTACCAATTTTTAAAAACTGTGAGAGTGTAAAATACAATCTATTCAAGATCTTAAATTGACTCAGCTTATTTTAATGCATTTGAAGGGTTTATTGGCATTTTTCCAAAAAGCACGCCATGACATGTCTTCTAAAATGTTTAAATCAATCATCCATTTCCAAACATGCATCATTTGCATTCCTAGTAAGAATCATTTATTATTCCATTAATCCTTTTAACTATTTTTTTAAATTCTTACCTGATTAAGAACATATCCTCCAGTTTGTGGGTTTTGCAAGGAATATTTTTAGAGGATACGCTTTTTTACAGCATGTTTTTAAAGAGATCACATTTTTAAAAAAGAATTCTTGGTATGATAAAAAAACTAATTCTAAAAAAGTGGCTGGCTGGCTAACTTTTCGAAACTTGGTGAAAGCTTATTGATTGTAATGCTAGAGAGGCGTTCAACAGCATGTACAAAAAGACTTCCAAACTTTGCTCAATGCGGTGCTACCACACATGCTAATAGGTCATCAAAAGTCAGTGATGAAAGGCAGGCAGCAGTTAAAGGTGCCACTTTAATTTAGAGTGGCCGACAAAGAAACTTCTGCTGTTGCCACCACAACTTTCAGGTGCTGCTACCACTAGAGAAATATTAATAATTACAAATAAATTCTCAGATGAAACAGCCCTGCGTGTCAATTCTAATTTACTAGATAGTAACTGTTCATGTAAACTTTTTAAGAATATCACCGTCCAATGCTTACAACTGTCTGTATGCAGACAATTGTGTGTGTGTGTGTGTGTGTGTGTGTAATTTTAAGCTTTTAACCACCGTATTTTTCGGAGTATAAGTCGCACCTGCCGAAAATACATAATAAAGAAGAAAAAAAAACATAAGTCGCACTGGAGTATAAGTCGCATTTTTTAGGGAAATTCATTTAATAAAACCCAACACCAAGAATAAACATTTGAAAGGCAATTTAAAATAAATAAAGAATAGTAAACAACAGGCTGAATGAGTGTACGTTATATGACTCATAAATAACCGACTGAGAAGGTGCCTGCTATGTTAACATAACATATTATGGTAAGAGTCATTCAAATAACTATAACATATAGAACATTACCAAACAATCTATCACTCCTAATCGCTAAATCCCATGAAATCTTATACGTCTAGTCCCTTACGTGAATGAGCTAAATTATATTATTTGATATTTTACGGTAATGTGTTAATAATCTCACACATAAGTCGCTCCCGAGTATAAGTCGCAACCCCGGCCAAACTATGAAAAAAAACTGTGACTTATAGTCCGAAAAATACGGTATGTATTATAACCATATGCGGTAGGACATAACATGTTTTTAAATGGCACTAAAATGCATTAGATTTACTGATATCGATAGAAACCTTGAGGTTTACATGAATAAGACATGAATAGGTAGTTATTAGGTTGTGATTCCCAGTCATAAATATGTGATATAGATGGAAGCTTACGCCTTTTTTAAAAAAAAATAAGGTTCAAGATACTCATCAGGATTCATCTTCCTTGAACTTTGGGGAATACGCGGTAGAGAATGGATGGATGTTCCTTAAGGTTATTATTTTCCTGTTCTGTTGATAATAATTAGTGTACATTTGTGGGGAGCATGTTATTGTTAGCTTAGTGCATCATTTTAGCTTACATCGTAGAATTTCAATATTTGTAATTTAATAAAGAGTTTTGAATGTTCTCTATAACCGACTTTGTTAATCATTTATGCAGTGATTGAACAATTTAGGTCCAGGGTTGATCAATGAGGTAGGCCGCAAGTTCAATATATTGAGTTGTTGAAGTGTGTTTGCCTGGCTTCACGTAGTTAAACCTATTGGTTAAATGTAATACTTATTCTTCCATGGGAACTTAGAGTGTTGCTAAATGCAGTGTGCAACAAACGTTTCCCCAGAAGAGTGAAGGGTAAGATGTATGTTAGTCATGATATCACATGACATCCTTCATGTATCATACAGACATATGAATGATGCCCACAGAAAATGACCCTAGCACAGAGGAATGACAAATCAAATGTGTAAGAAGGGCAATCTGTTCATTGTAGCTCAGCAGAATGACTTAATGGTGTTTATTAAAACAAGGCCGCACACAGACATGCGAGAAATATATGCTCAGTTTTTTTTGCAGAGTCTTTGTTCTGTGCTTTGTGCGAGTGGGTGACCTTTGCTAGCTATGTGTCACTATTGCAGCCATGTAGTAAATGCTTTGGCCCGGCAAAATTGTGCCAGACCAAAACATTTTGCATGGACAGTGATTTAAATGGTAATGCATTCGACAGATGATGCAAGGAACAATCAAAGTCAATACTCAGGTTAAGTTGTTTGGTAGTACGATGCACAAAATATATAAAGTATTATTCAACAACAAAAAAAACAATTTAAAGGGTCGTATTGTATATTTTTTTCTTGCATTGGTCTACGTAACATGTAATGATGGTGCTTTTGTCCATATTCTACATAGATTAGGTTTTACAAACCATCTACAAGCTGCTTTCTTACTGTCTCTTGAAAATGCGCTGTTTTGTGGGCGGCCTTATTTACGTTCCAAAGTTCTACTCGTCAGCCATGTTGTAGTTTTTAGTACTTCCCTATCCAGTCTACTGACCGATATGTTATACTGCACGCTAGGGCTGAGCGATATGGCCTTTTTTTAATATCGTGATATTTTTAGGCCATATCGCGATATACAATATATATCTCGGTATTTTGCCTTAGCTTTAAATGAACACTTGATCCAGATAATCACAGCAGTATGAT
Source organism: Nerophis ophidion (assembly GCF_033978795.1). Taxonomy (NCBI): domain Eukaryota; kingdom Metazoa; phylum Chordata; class Actinopteri; order Syngnathiformes; family Syngnathidae; genus Nerophis; species Nerophis ophidion. The sequence goes on from NC_084626.1 coordinate 28,726,157, forward strand.
TAATATATGCTCATTTTAAACTTTCATGCAGAGAAGGAAATCACAATTAAGTCAATTTACCAAAACTGTATTTATTAAAGTTATTAGCAGGTGACTTTTCAAATGATGCTACATATTAGCAGTATTGCTACTTTGGATAGCAACACTTGTGCCCCACACTTGACAAATTAAAGTTGTCTATTCGACATAATCCCGCTTGAAGCCAACCACCGCCAGACGATGGACCCCGTGCTGTTTTTCTTGGGAATTAAGTCTTCTTTCATTTGTTACCATATTCGCACCTTCTTTCTCTCGTATTACCACTCAACTGGGATGAGAATCAGCACCTCCGAGTCCGCTAGCATCACAGCTAACGTTAGCCACGCTGCTACCTCTGCTGGGCGAGGGCGTATACGTATGTGACGTACGACGTGACGTGTGTAAGTTTGTGCGCTTGCTGTCTGTGAGGAGACACAAGAAGAAGTGGGAAGAGCCTGTAGTGTAATGCCCGCAGCTAAAAACAACAGCGTGAGAACGTATACTCGAATATCACGATATAGGTATTTTCTATATCGCACAGAGACAAACCCGTGATATATCGTGTATATCGATATATCGCCCAGCCCTACTGCACGCTACTTGTTATTAGAAATGGCAACAGTGGAGGATATTAGCATGCATGTGCATGTACAAGCCAGTCTGCCCCACAATGGGCTGCGTGGCTAGAGGGTAGAGTGGCCATGTCAGCAACTTGAGGTTTCCTGGTTCAAGTCCAGTTTCTGTCATCCTAGTCACGGCTGTTGTGTCCTTGGGCAAGACACTTCACCCAACTTGCTCCTGATGAGTTGTGGTTCGCGCCTTGCGTGGCAGCGTCCGCCATCAGTGTGTGAATGGGAGAATGTTACATATAAAGTAAAGCACTTTGGGTATCGTGCTGGTATAGTAAAGCGCTATATAGAATACAGACCATTTACAACAGCAGGATTGGGAATGATAAGAAATGTATTGACTACATTGTAGGGCTGGGCGATATATCGCGGGTTTGTCTCTGTGCGATATAGAAAATGATTATATCGTAATATTCGAGTATACTTTCTCACGCAGGACTTTTAGTTGCAGGCGTACACTTCAGGCTCTCCTCGCTCTTTTCTGTCTCTCCTTCTCACAGATAAGCAGGCGCACATTCTTACATACGTCACAAACTGTCACGTCACACGTCACATACACGCCCTCGCAGGGCAGAGAGGTAGCGGCGTGGCTAATGTTAGCTGCTAACGTAGTCGTACGAGAGAAAGATGGTGCGGATCTGGTAACAAATGAAGGAAGGCTTAATTCCCAATAATAGCAGCAGGGTTTCCATCGTCTGGCGGTGGTTCGGCCTCAAGTGGGAATATGTCGAACAGACAACCGTAATTTGTCAAGTGTGGGGGGGAAAAAGCGTTGCTATAAAAAGTAGCATTACTGCTAATATGTAGCATCATTTGTAAAATCACTCGCTAGTAACCTACCAGATAGTGAAGGACAAATACTATTTGATTTCCTATTATGCAGCTCATTTTTATTTGACACTTAGAATGTCTCTGACAATCTTGCAATTTATGTTTTGGAAATGATTTGAATGTTTGTGCCATTGCTTAATAACTTTAATAAATACATTTTTGGTCAATTGACTTAGTTGTGGTTTCCCTCTCTGCATGAAAGTTTAAAAGTAGCATATATTAATGCAGTATGAAGAAGGTTTTAATGTAGACACATAGATTCATCAAGTGTTCATTCAAGGCCAAGACAAAATATCGTAATATATATCGTATGTCGCGATATGGCCTCAAAATATCGCGATATTAAAAAAAGGCAATATCGCCCAGCCCTACTATATTGACGATATCAACATTTCTTTCATAGTTACTGTTAATTATTATTATCGCGGTACTCTTGAACATGCTCATAACCTGTTTGTACACACACTGACATTTTTTAAACAAGTTTTATTTAAAAAAGATTGATCACTTTTTTCTAGGAGAGTACATCTTGAAGGTTTGATGTACTCACGTGTTTATGGATGAGTTGCTCAGAAAGTAATGTGTTTACACAAGTTTAGTTTGTGGTACGTTATTTCCTTGATGGGGAAAGACGATGTGTCCTGTATTCATGTTAGCATTTAAGCTAGTCATTCCGTGAGTGTATTAAAGTGCGACTATCAATCCCAGTTTTTCGATATTTTTTATTTAAAACGATAATGCTAACTGTTGGGAATTGTGCCGTGGTTATCAACAATACCATTTTCTGTTACATCCCTAACTACAACTGAATTAAAATGTCGGATTTGCGCAAAGCTCTTCTGGTAAATCCCTACCATATATCAGATGTAACTAAGGCAAAATATGCCATTAAGTCTCAATTTCCATATGGCTCGTTTTTGAGTAAGTTTGGAAGAAGGCAAGATTATTTTATAAATATCTCCGCCAGGCCTCCAGGTTTGAATTTAAATATCAAGGAATTATGGGGATCCCAAATACACAAAAACAGGTATAAGCAGGTACGAAAAGTTGGTTTTGCATAATAGTTTTTGATGCTGATGATTCAAAGCAAATACCCTATTTTCCACACTACAGAATGCACCTGCATATAAGCCGCAACAACAACATTTTAAAAAAGAATAATATAAATTGCAAGTATGTTTTAAAATGAGTTATTTAAACAGATTTTGTAAATGTTTATTGAAGTACTTTTAATTGTTTCTATACGGTGTCTCTAACATGGCAGTAAGCGGGCTGATAAAAAAAAAAAAAAGAAGTCATCTTCATGGACCCCCTAGCAGCAGAAGCTAGCTCTCCAATCAACTAAACAGACTCAATACCTCAAAGGTGACGTATTGATGAATTTACTGAGGAATTTGTGAAACTGAAACGGTACAAAAAGAATGTTATTGTGTGTTAATAATACTAAAACATAGACAATGGAAAAGTGTTAGCATGTTAGCCAATGCGAACCTGATTACGTTACAATAGCACGTACAAATATGTACGGAAACACTACAATAAAACGTGACGCTTTAAGTATGAATTGTTTTTAGTCATATTGTAAAATGTACAAACATTGCTCGAAGTGATACTGGAAGTTCAACCTGCAGTGAGCAAACTCGTCTAAAAGATGGCACCATAGCTCAAACAATAATCCACCATTTTGGTTTCTCTGTTTTAATGAAAAATATTTGTTTATTACAAAACATTTTGGCCGTTAGCGCAGGAAAATCCATAAAATAGCTGCATACTTTTATAAGCTGCATAGTTTAAAGCCTAGAAAATGGTAGCTGCTTGTATTCCAGAAAATATTGTTCACTGCTGTCTGTGCAGTTCACATGAAGCCAGAGTGAATGTGTGTGAAAGATTTAGAACTGTGAAACGAAAACCCTTTATCTCAATTATGTCCCTGTTTGCACTGAACAGCTAGAGCAGCATTTAAATTTTATCACCCATTCTTCTGACTGTTGTCCATACTATGGACGCACTGTCAATAGCTTTATTACTCAGTTTGTGACTAGTGCTCCCCAGTGGGCCAGCAGTGAAACATTTCAAATTTACGAGCGTTGGAATGGATTGTATTACAGCTCTTTAGGTTTTTCAGCTCCATGCAGGCAAGCTCAAGAGCAGGTGATGTTTTTTTCTGGGTTAAATCTGATTGTGAGGCTAACTGCATTTGCATGGTGAATAGGGGTGCAACGGATCAAAAAACTCACGTTTTGGATCGTTTCTCGGAAAAAAGACAAGACCAATAAACAGAAGTTTTTTCCTTTTATTTATTAACACTTAAATTATTAAATCAAAATATATAAAACCAACTTAAAGTGCACTTCTTATTAACACAATTAATGAAAAACAATGCAACATAAAAAGGCACATCATCTTTCTTGAAACATAGATAGTGAAATAAAGCCTGACATCTGGAATGATGGTGCTGTCATCCACACTTGTGGCCATGGATTGTGAAATCCTCGTTTTCAGTTGGCAGGATCATTGACACAGATGGTGAAGTTTCAGGGCTCAGTAGAGATGTAAGAGTTTTGAGTGGTTTAAGCACCTGGAGGACCTGCTCGGCCACTCTCACATCATCATCAGACAGAGTGATGATTTGTTTGACATTCGTCTTCAGGGTCTTGTGGGTCAATGCAGAGTCTATAGCTACCTGATGCTCCAACATATACGTGGAGTTCCACCTTGTTGGGACATCATGTATGAGCTTATGAGTAGGTAGCTTTAGCATTTATTACTTTGTCTCAACGACATGAGCAGCTGTTGTGCTTGGGTGGAAGTAGGGAACCACCTTCCTGATCCTCTTAAAGGCCTACTGAAATGAGATTTTCTTATTTAAACGGGGATAGCAGGTCCATTCTATGGGTCATACTTGATCATTTCGCGATATTGCCATATTTTTGCTGAAAGGATTCAGTAGAGGACATTGACGATCAATTTCGCAAATTTTGGTCGCTAATAAAAAAGCCTTGCCCTTACCGTAGGTTGCAGACGATGACGTCACAAGGGTGAGGGCTCCTCACGTCCTCACATTGTTTATTAGGGGAGCCTCCAGCAGCAAGAGTTATTCGGACCGAGAAAACGACAATTTCCCCATTAATTTGAAAGATTCGTGGATGATGATGTTGATAGCGAAGGACTAAAAATAAATAAAAATAAAGTTGAAAAAAAAAGGCGATTGCATTGGGACGGATTCAGATGTTTTTAGACACATTTACTTGGATAATTCTGGGAAATCCCTTATCTTTCTATTGTGTTGCTAGTGTTTTAGTGAGTTAAATAGTACCTGATCGTCGGAGGGGTGTGTCCACGGGTGTCTTGACGCCAGTCTCTAAGTGAAGTCGACGGCAGTTGCATGGACGGCGCAACCAAGCTCAGCTGATCTCCGGTAAGAGGCGACTTTTTACCACAATTTTCTCACCGAAACCTGCCGGTTGACAAGTGGTCGGGAACCATGTTCGCTGGACCGCTCTGATCCATAGTAAAGCTTCACCTCCGGGAATTTTAAGTTTGTGTGGCTAAAGCTTCTCACCTCCATCCTTCTACTTTGACTGCTCCATTATTAATTGAACAAATTGCAAAAGAGTCAGCAACACAGATGTCCAAAATACTGTTTAATTGCGCGATGAAAAGAGACGACTTTTAGCCGCAAATAGTGCTGCGCTTATATTTCCTTACAGTCTGTGACATCACGCGCACGCGTCATCATTCCGCGACATTTTCAACAAGAAACTCCGCGGGAAATTTCAAATTGTAATTTAGTAAACTAAACCGGCCGTATTGGCATGTGTTGCAATGTTAATATTTCATCATTGATATATAAACTATCAGACTGCGTGGTCGGTAGTAGTGGGTTTCAGTAAGCCTTTAAGGAGGCGGTCCATCCTATTGACTGAGATTCCCTTCTGTGATGCCAAATTCACTACATTTGCAAAGCACCTACAGTATATGTGGCCATAGTCCTGCCTCATTCACTGCATTTATTTGATTTTTGCCATTATCAATGGTGACTGGGATTGTAATACTGAGCCTCTTTATCTTCCATTCCTCCACTGCTTGTTTCAGTACCTGTGCAAGGTGACTCTCGTAGAGGGGGCGTGTCTTTTCATCTCCCAGTCTGCTGTGATGAAGTGAGCGCTTATCGTCACATAGTTCCCTTGGACGTCCACCCTTCTGTTGTGAGTGCAACAGATGATGCTCGGGATAGTTCTTCCACAGCGTTTTTCTTCTCCTGGCACAATCTTATCGCTGAAGTGGGTGCGCGACGGGATGTTGTAACGTGGCTCAAGCACTTTCAGCATGTGTTTAAATCTCTCGTTTGGCACAAGCGAATATGACCTCCTGTCCGCACTTACAAATACACCGATTAAATGTTGCGGGGCGTTCAAGCTCTTCCGTTACTCCGCTCGCCATGGCCATGATGTGCGTGGACTGAACATGCAAACATTTTTTTTTTTCATAAATCAAACCGCGGATCACGTGTGTGCTGAACCGAAGAGATAGATCCAAACGGATCACAGATCAATGTTGATCTGTTGCACCACTAATGGTGAATACATTCAAATTAGGATGCAATGTTGTAGGTAGTAAATATATAGTGACTGTTCAATAATATTGCCCTAGAATGAGAAATTATTTTTACATGTTTAATCCATGAGGTGGCGACTTGTCCAGGGTGTACCCCGCTTTCTGCCGGAATGCAGCTGAGATAGGCTCCAGCAACTCCCCATGACCCCGAACAGGACAAGCGGTAGAAAATGGATGGATGGATGGATGTTTAATTCAGAGCGACCATCTTTGAAACAAACTGAGGGGCGGTGAAAATGCTCCAAATCTCTGAGTCGGACATCCGACCTCAAAGGGCATTCCGTTTGACATTCCGACTAGGAACACGGAAATTCCGACTTCAAATTCAACAAATCAGTGTTAGATTTGTTGACAAAATTTTTTAGTGTTGTTAACGTCCACCAACTTTTCCTTGACAAAATTAGACGATAATGAATTAAAACAAAAGCACGTTGACTAAAACAATGATAAAATTAATTGACAATTTAGTCAATAAATTAAAACGAGACTTGAGTATTGACAGAGACAAAATGCAGTCATATGTTATTTCGTCCTGGGATGTGTGCAAAAGCACTAGCAACTTTGTAAGGCACAGTGTTGTGATGACTACTACTGAACTGAATTACTGTCGCCGTTAATGACGGTAAAGCAGGAGCACTGCCGCGCGCAGGTACCATATGTCCAAAAATAAATACTTAAAAACAAACTACTTTTGTAATAGACGAGGCCAGCTTACCCGCAAATACACATTGTACTGTACAGTTCTTTAATCGATGTTCAGCTGATCTTCTGTTCAGTTTTTTAAACAACCAATCCTAATGTTGTTGAACACAAACAAATATGATTTCTCCAAGGTATGCACTTTAAATTGCCAACAGTTCATGTATCTAACTTTGTGTATGTAAATAATGTCCCACTGTAATGTAGCAGTTCTCATTACGTTCTTAATGTTAAGATTTGAGCATCAAATATTTGCACTTTCATGTTGTATCCTGTTGCATACAAGTAATTATTTTAATACAAGTGTACACACTGCGCATCATTTTATTTTACACTCTGCTGAGAAACGGGAAATACATTGTACTGATACCAATATGTTTTTCGGTACTTTTCGGAACTTTTCAAAATAAAGGGGACCACATAAAATTACATTATTGGCTTTATTTTGGCCAAAAAATCTTACGGTACATTAAACATATGTTTCTTTTTGCAAGTTTGTCCTTAAATAAAATGGTGAACATACTAGACAACTTGTCTTGTATTTGAAAGTAAGCTAACAAAAGCTGCTAATTTAGCTGCAGATGTATGCAGTAACATATTGTGTCATTTTCCATTCTATTATTTTGTCAAAATTATTAAGGACACGTGGTAGAAAATGAATAATTAATCTACTTGTTCATTGACTGGTAATATTTGCTTACTTTCTATTTTAACATGTTCCATCAACACTTCTGTTAAAATGTAATAATCACTTATTCTTCTGTTGTTTGGATGCTTTACATTACATTTGAATTATACCACAAATTTGGGTATCAATTCAATACCAAGTAGTTACAGAATCATACATTGATCATATTGATAGTCCTCATGTGTCCAGGGACATATTTCCTGTGTTTATAAACATAACACACATTTTTTTAAAACAAAAGAAGATTTTTGTGGTGCTAAAAAAATATCGATGTAATCATAGTAGTATTGACTAGATACACTCCTGTACTTGGTATCATTACAGTGGATGTTAGGTGTAGATCCACCAATGGCGTTTGTTTACATTGTGACACGGGTGAGCTACAGTGTGTAGTGAAGCATGTTTAGTTATTCCTCGTCCTGCCGGGATGATACTTGTAAGAAATGGACTTTATTTGTCGCCATTGAGTTGAGAATTAGTGATTTAGAAGTAGATTTAGAACACTGTAGACTGCGGATGGAACTTAGCCGCTAGCTTAAAGCACCTTTTTCTGAGGGTATTTCAGTGTTATGGCTTCACCTTTATTGTTAGTTTTTAAGCCATAATGCATCCGTTCTCCCTTTTCTGTCTACACACTGTGTCTGCTTGTAAATACTCCAGGGTTGTGCGCTGCTGAACATGTTCGTCTGCTCGTAAACAAGCAATGTCATTTTTAACATGAATTGATTTACATCAGGGGTGTCAGACATGCGGCCCGCGGGCCAATTGCGGCCCGTGAGACGTTATTTTGCGGTCCCCACCTTAATATGAAAGTATAATGTTAGTGCGGCCCGCGAGTTTTATATGAATGGTGCCTGACAGCGTTGTGTGCGAAGCTGAAAGAATCTACCAATCACGTTGTGGTATATGGCTCTTGAGGGCCGAACATTGACGTCACTTGCGTGACTCAAACAGAGAAACATTTTGCCGCTTTTCCACTAGACCAAAATGGCTTTTTCAACGTTCTGGGTTGCCTAGCCCTGCGTTAGTGGAAAAGTGGGAATGAGTGAAAGCGATAGAAACGTTGCCATGGAGACGAGGGTTTTCTTACGTGCCTGGCTGCAGTCAACACCGCGACACCTGTCCGTCAGTAATATCAGTCCCCAATAACCTGGACCAATTCAAAGTTTTTATTTTAATTTTTTTTATTATTGTTTAATTTACGATGCCTTACACATTGTTGCTGACTGGAGAAATTAAATTATTATTGTTATTACTTATGACTGATTTATTTACTTAATTCTCATTGTGTTCATTTATATTTTGATTTTATTTTGTGGTGAAAATAAAAATAAAGACATTTAAAAATATAATTTTTAAGAAATATTTTCCTGCGGCCCAGCCTCACCCAGAACGCATCCAGTGGCCCCCAGGTAAATTGAGTTTGACACCCCTTATTTACATTGACCCCGACTTAAACAAGTTGAAAAACTTATTAGGGCGTTACCATTTAGTGGTCAATTGTACGGAATATGTACTGTACTGTGAGATGTACTAATAAAAGTTTCAGTCAATCAATCAGTCATGATATGACGACGACGGGGATCGGTAGGGTGTTGGACCGGTATACCGTACAACCCTCCATTTTACCCCACCATGCACCTAGATTAACCCAGGTTGTTTGCTTAATAAAATGGTGAACGATCTGCTCGACAATATGCATACAACACTTTATTGAATGCACGTTCGGAAATTCCTCCCCCCACCCTCCAAAAAAAATTAAAAAATTCTGAGGCTTTAATGAGTCTCTTAATCAGAATTGATTCTGAAATAATGTGAGGCAGATTTATTGAAATGCATCTGTATATTCTAAATTATGAAGAGTTTTTTTATTGTGTTGTACTCTAATTGTAACAATCTTAATAAAAGTGTTATCAAAACAACTTCAAAGATGTGTTATCCTTTTATATTTTAGTCGACGTAATGTACACTTAGGCTACGTCCACACTAACATGGTTAGTTTCTTAAACGCATATCCGGGGTTAAATTGATCTTCATTCACACAGGTGTGGTTTCAAAACGGTCTCAATGTCTATACACAAACACATAAATCTGATGTCAGAGCACAACCGCGAAGTCATCAGAGGTTGCACAAATCTCAGTTTGAGCTGTGTCCACTCTTACACGAAGCGAAGAGTTTTGGAACTCTACACCTTGGCCAGCGCTTGCAAAAGTCTGCGTTTTAGGGACAAAAATATGTGTTTGTGTGTGGACAAGTGGCCTAAACCCAGTATATATAAGAATCTGTGTTTGTGTGGACATGAGCTAATTTTAGTCGACTAAAATATTGAGGTATTTAGTCGACTAAGACTAAATCAATTTAGATGGAAAAAATTAAAATACATTTTCGTCAAAAGAGTATGGCTAAAACTAAATTTAAAAACTGCTGTCAACATTAAAACTGGTACAAATGGAACGCACCAAGAGACCTGGAGGTGCACAGTTAACACGATTACCTCTTTTCTCCTCAATGGCAGCATCTCAGTGACATTACGGCAATTTCCGAAACTTTCTGCATTTACATTTTGTTTTTAGCGAACATCAATGATTTTGGTGACACAACAATCTATGAGTGTTTATTTCCGGGGTGTTAAAAATTTGACTGATTGGCTATGATTTGCAGCGGCACCTGAATAAATGTAATACATAATTACGATAGTCAGTTGGATTCAAAAATAGCAGTATCATTAGTCCAGAATTTTAACGGTCCGCTTGGACCGACCCAATTAGGAACCGGTACCTAAAAAAACAGGCAGTCGGTGTTCATCGCTAGTAATAATCAAGTAATATAATTCATCGACATCCGCAGATTTTGTAAAACAATCATTTAAAGTTTAGTTTTCAAATCCATTCTTTTCTCCCGCCTCCTTCTCCTCTTTCTAGCTCAGCAACTCGCTGAAGTGCTGACTGGAAGCTGTTGCTGATTTACTGAAGTGAAGTTAAACAGTGCTGAGCCTCAGCATTTACAAACTATATTTCACAGAAACCTTCACCCATGAGCAAGATGAAAAGCTTCTCTTTTTATCCGTGTGTCCAAAGGCAACACAAATACAACTTTTGACCAGCAAAAGGTCAGTAAATGTTGCGACAAAGCAATGCTGACATTTTGTCTGGCTAAAGTTTTTGTATAAAGTTTGGTACTGGAGTTGACTTTTTGGCATCATGCCCTGTTATTACGGATCAACAGCACCCCAAATTACACATCTAACCACCTGTTTTTCAGGGGTTGACTTGAGGTGGGGTAGACCCTGGAATTGTGAATGGGGAGTGGGAAGTCAGGGCATAAGAGGTACTTAAATGGGACTAATTATGAATTGTGTCCATTCTGACTCATACAATTTGTTACAATGTTGGATACTCGTAGTATATGAAATCAATGCATCAAATCCTAAAATTAATGCATTTTAGCGTTCTGTTTGCAGGGTTTTAGCAGTCTGGCTACGTTATGACGTCACAGCATGGTGGCCATACTTATTTGGACATTAAATCAAGCTCCTCTCCGTCTGCTTCAGGCTATGAGGAAACACACAAATAGGTAAGATAAAGTCTTAATATTAACCGTTGCATCTCATGTCTGCAGTAGCTCTGCCTTCAATACAACACTCTTAAGAACACACTTGGACAATTATTTTGCCTCGGGGGACCAAATTTAGATTAAAAAATGTATCTGGGGGTCGGTATATCTATTTTTAGGAACACTAATACAAAACCTCTCAATGATGTCTGAATGCTAAAAATGTTATGACAGACAGCCTGAAAAAGGGAATGTGGTTTTACATTTTTTTACTGAGTGAGAACCCAGACTATACATGAAAATAAAGAATGTGGGATTTATAATATTAATTATGAACGAAAAACCACTGAATATTGACAACATATGAACGTCACACTCCCTCTCGATCGACATATTTTACAATGAAGCGAAACGCAACAAAAATGCAACAAACACAGTGAAATATGAAGGCGAAGGGTAAAAAAAAACCCACATACAATCTGTTATATCTGATCACTAAGCCGTAGAACTTTGTTGTAAAAATCTTCTTTAGCATCCGTCCCTGACACCCGCATTTCAGGCTGGCCGGTCTGGAAACACTCTGTGGAAACGCTCCCCACCCACACTGCTTGGTGCCTCGTCTGAGCTGCTATGACTTAGATTACCATAGTAACTAGTAAATCATGCAAAGGCGCATTGAAATAATTTGTATAGTTCAAGACTAGCGGTCAGTTGAGAACATCACTGCACATCATAATGGTGGGTATAGTTTCCATCTTTAAGATCTAAGTAAATAATTTGGGGAGGGGCGTGGTTAAGAGGGGAGGAGTATATAGCTAGAATTCACCAAGTCAAGTATTTCATATATATATAAGAAATACTTGACTTTCAGTGAATCCTAGCTATATATGCAGTATATACTGTGTGTGTGTGTGTGTATATATATATATATATATATATATATATATATATATATATATATATAGGAGAAATACTTGAATTTCAGTGTTCATTTATTTACACTTATACACACACACACACACATTACACTCATCTACTCATTGTTGAGTTAGGGGTTGAATTGTCCATCCTTGTTCTATTCTCTGTTACTATTTTTCTAACCATGCTTAACATCCTCTCTGATGATGCATTGCTGTGTGGCACGCACAAAATTGCTTTCATCAAATGCACTAGAGTCTGGAATCTTCCATTTCACCCTAGCATGGCCCAAAACTGGTCAATCTTTGCTTCCTGAGGAAGATCTTCACTGCCAAGCAATTGGTAGTCCATTACTTCTTCCCGGAGGCTATCCAGGTCCAATCGCAGCTGCGGCTTGGAACTTACAAGCGTATTTCTTCATCTTACTCACCACGGCTGTATCTTCCTCGTTCTTCTGCACTCTCTAAAAGCCGTAGATGTTTTCACATATGCATGTACAGTAGAAGGCAGTATTGTCCTGTTTAGGAGTGTCACAACATTGCTGTTTACGGCAGAAGGACTGCTTTACGGCAGACAAAAACGTCACTGCTGTTGTTGTGTGTTGTTACCGCGCTGGGAGCACGTTAATGAAACTGCCTAACAATAAACCCACATAAGAAAACAAGAACTCACCCTCGATCATTCTACAGTTATAACGTCAATGGGCAGGCTCGCTGTTTATATTGTGGGAAAGCGGACCTGGAAACAGGCTGTCGACACGTCACTCAGGTCCGCCTGAATTTCGGGAGATTTTCGGGAGGCGCTGAATTTCGGGAGTCTCCCGGAAAATCCGGGAGGGTTGGCAAGTATGCCGCATGCAGCTCCAGAGCCTTTATTTTGCCCAGGTCTGTTTTAGAACGTCACTGGACGCTAAATAGCAACATGATGCATGGTTTGCATAGCCTCATTACTGCATATTTTAGTACTTGACTTTCTGGAGTAATGTTGACATAAAAGTTTGTCTCTTCAATTTTTCCACTGCTCTAATTAGAGCCGCGCAGTGTATAACGAGCGGGTAAGAGCTGGATACTGACACGAGTTAATGAAGGGATGGTAAGTCAATAAATAAGCAGACTTCTTAGTCACGATAAAGAACTAGTGGTTTAAGCATGGCCTTGCTTATACAATTGAATGGAATATAAATGAGTCTCCTTGTCTACAGTGCATTTCACTAGGCTCACGGTTGATGTTATACTTGTGTCGCAGCCCATTGTGTCCCGCAGCGGTTCCTTTTACACTGTACTGGGAGCTCAGACATGTCAGCTCTGGCGGCGCAGTAATAATTATCCACCTTCTCCTTTCCCCCATTATTTAATCCCTCGTCAGCACGATGCACCGCTTATCTCCGCAATATCCACACAGCAAATCTTCCAAGAATCGATTACACCTCTCATTCGTGTGCCAGACATCATGGAGGATTAGAGCCTCAGGAATGCTACTTAATTTCAAGATTGTAGTCAAGGCCATGGACCTATTTGGTCTGCAGTCTTTAATTTATTACCTTTTATTGCCAAGCATTAAAAAGAAAAAGAAAGCCTCTCTCTACCATCTGTCCTTTATCTCACAAGTATCTCAAGGCGAATTACTGTTTTTCCAAGAGGTCAGATTATTATTACAAGTCACTAAAACACAAACCCTCAGCTCTATACATCACCCACCCTCAAGACCCGTTTACCTCCTGCCCACCTTAACATTATTGTTCTGCTTCAGAGGGAAGCTAGCAAAGCAATGTTTCCACATGGAAGAAGAACAAATTAAATTATATTTATGTTAGCGCAAAACCAGTGAACAGCCCCTTGGAGCCCATGTGCAATAAAACCAGGGTAGAATAACATGTGTTTATGTCTTTTGTTTTTCCTTAAAAGGGACTCTAAGCCTAAAAAAGTTTGCAGTAAACACATGTCAGTTTTACAGAGAAATCGTAGGGCACTATGAAATATTATTTTTTACAAATGATGTTTTTAATTTTTCAGAAATCTGCTTTTTACCTTTTTAAAAGTTATTATACCACTATAGTGTGCTAATTGTGTAGTAAATAAAAATATCCGCTAATTAAATGCAAACATTATTACATTTACTGTATTGGTGCAAAACATCATTAAGTCAAAGCATAATACATTTTGTAAAAATATATGTACCGATAAGAGCATTGAGGGGAAACTGCACTTTTTGGGGGGGAATTTTGCCTGTCGTTCAAAATCCTTTCGAGAGACAATAAGACAAAGGTTTTTTGGGTGTTTTTTTTTCGTCATTTTTTTAACCTATAAAAATCGTCTCGCTATAGATGGCTAGCAATCCAGCTAATCGAAGCAATCAATTTTTCCTCTAAGTAACTTTAAACATGCATTCAAAAACAGTCAACAATACTTCATTTACGTTCTGTACCCCGTATAATAACCAAGCTGTAGCGACAGTTATTGTAAGAGCGAACACTGAGGAACTCTTTTTCTAGCGTAGTCCCACATCGCCATGCTACAGTATCAGCTGTAAAAGCTAGCTACAGCTAGCAAAAAGCTAGCTTCTATATCACCACAAAACGTGTTTGAGTTTATAATGCACAACACTGCGATACAACACCAATGTGTACTGGCTGAAAAACATGAGCAATCACATTACAGCATTTGTAAATTGGCCCACATTTCATGTTTTGTTTGTACACAGCTAGCCAGACAGCGTATGTACTGTAGTTGTAATAACACGCATGGCGTGCTGCGTGTATCATGGTCATGGACAGTTGTTTGTCTGTCTGGTCCATCTAGCCGGAGATGTTTCCTGTTTGGGTAAGCAATCCATTTATGTTGAAATAACTTCACTCCAAGTTCCACAATTATAGCGTTGTCGCTTTCACTTTACTCTCCCGGCTTCTGTGTGCTCCAACATCTATTTCACTCTTCCTTTGTGCTGGCTTCTATAAGCAGTAGTGTATTTAGCTTCAAAAGTAGAGGTTGCAAATCCTCATTTGTCAAAAAATAGTCGTTTTCAATGTCTGTTACCAAGTTACCGTATTTCCTTGAATGGCCGCCGGGGCGCTAATTAGTTTAAAACCTTTTCTCACTCCGGCGCTTACGAAAGGCATGCGGTAAATTTAAGCCTGCGCTGATAAATTTCAGTGTGATGTAAGGATACCATCATGAAAAGCACATTTAATAAAAAAAACTTTATTACGGTCTTACCTTTACTTATAAATGAAGTCCATGCGCAGCTCCTTCTGATCAAAAGCATCGATAACTTGTTTATAGAAGTCTTCCTTATCTTTCTTCTGTTTTAAATGTCTCTCTGTCTCGATGTAGATCTTCCTTTATTACCTCCTGCTTCGATTGAAAGTCCAGTTTTTAAACTGTTTTATTTTCGATATGTAATCCTCCATGTTAAAAGTGCGAAACGAGTTTGACTCGGTGGAAATTCTAGACATGCACTAATAAAAATATTATTTTGCGAAACGAGTTTGACCTGGCATTAATCCTGAGCTGGCGGTAATGCCAAGCATGCACTAATTATTTTGCAAAACGAGTTTGACCCGGCAGTAATTCTAGGCAGGCGCATACTATATACCCGGCGGCAATTCAAGGAAATAAGTTAGCCATGATTAGAAAAGACACCCGGCTTGATTCTGGAAGTATGAACATACATTTTTGCCAGAAGTCGGTTGTGCGCTGCTATGGAAACAAAAATCAAAGTTTGTTTGCTTTTTGGATGCTCTATACTGTCGAGTCCAGGTCCTGGTAGAATTTGTCCTTGACGTCATCTGGATTGGTCATTGTCAGAGCATATGCACTTACTAGGAATGCCTGTTGATCCTTTCCAGCGGAAAGCTGCTTTGTCATGAGGCTAGGGCTGGGCGATATGGCCTTTTATTAACATCTCGATATTTTGAAGCCATATCACGATACACGATATATATCTCGATATTTTGCCTTAGCCTTGAATTAACACTTGATGAAAATAATCACAGCAGTATGATGATTCTATGTGTCTACATTAAAACATTCTTCTTCATACTGCATTAATACATGCTACTTTTAAACTTTCATGCAGAGGGAAACCACGATTAAGTCAATTTACCAAAACTGTACTTATTAAACAGTTATTACGCAGTGGCACAAACATTCACGTCATTTCAAAACAGAATGTGCAAGATTGTCAGAGACATTTTAAAACAAGCAATTAGTGCACTTTTGTGCATGATGTCACTAAGATGACATATCAAAACAACACTAAATTATAGTGAACTTTTTGTACAGAACGCAACTACAATAGTTTAAAGCAAATAAAGCGCACTTTTGTGCATGATGTCACACAAGATATTTCAATAGCTGTCAAATAAAAATGAGCTGCGTAACAGGAAATCAAATAGTTATGTCCTTTGCTATGTGGTAGGTTACTACGGACGTTATTAAATTCTGTTGACTATTTTTTTCATACGATCTGGAAATGGTTGCTTCTGCATTTTGTGGGTTTGGCACCGAACGGAGATATTTATATGCAGTTTCAAGCACTTTTCAAATGATACTACAAATTCGCAGTACGTGCTACTTTAACGCTTTTGCCGCACACTTGTTCGACATCTTCTCACTTGAAGCCAATCCACCGCCAGAAGATGGATCCCGTGTTGTTTTCCATAGGAATTAATTATTCCTTCATTTGTTACCAGATTGAAACCTTCTTTCTTTCGTATTACCGCTCGCACCACTACGCTAGCATCACAGGTAATGTTACCCATGCTGCTACCTCTCATATGTGACACGACAGTATGTGACATATGTAAGAAGGTGCGCTTGTCTGTGAGAAGGAGAGACAGGAAAGAGTGAGAAGAGTGTGTAGTATAATGCCTGCAGCTAAAAGCAACTGCGAGAGAACGTATACTCGAATATCACGATATAGTCATTTTCTATATCGCACAATAACAGCCCTACATGAGGCTATCATGTATGTTTTTTGGTAGGCTAGATATGGTGTGTATCAACTTGGTCTTGATAGCAAAAGCAACACCAGATTCACGTTTCTCAGCAGCACTTCTACCATTCCAGAAAAACATGTAACCGCCGTGGTTCTCTGTAATCCGGCCCGCCTCTGTTAGACTGCAGCAATGTCAATGTTGTACTGGATGAGTTTGAGTGCAAGTTGTGTCTGCCAGGTCGGGTTGTCTTGGGCTTGTCTTTTCACATTCCATGTTCCTATGCCGAATCCAACTACTGCTTCGGTCAGTGAGAAGCAAACAAATGCTCCGAGTCGCCTGGCAACTACAGTTGCCAGTGTATCCACGCCTAGTGCTTCGCCGCTCGCCACAGAGCTTTATAGTACGAAATTCAACCACTACAGCAGTCACGATTTGCGTGTTAATTAGTTTAAAGTGGGGAGAACTTGCACAGCATCATCCACACTCTTTTCCAAGCCTCTCTTGGTACAATGGCAAGACAAAGTCAAGACAAATGGGGATTAACACAGATGCAGATACTGCCGTTAACTCAACAGTGTCACTTGGGCAAACGCCTGTGGGGCTTAACTACAATATTTCTGTCGGGGCTGTTTTCCCTAGCCCTACACTACCCTATTACTCACAAGGCGGTGAGGCCATTTGACCCATGACTGGAAATCTCTCCAGTCCAAAGGCAAAACCCAGTAACTGAATTTTGGTCAAAACTGAGCTGATAATAATTTTGGAGTTCCTAGGTGATATGCTTTACATTAGTGTATGCGAT